>NC_056743.1:527176538-527319038 GCF_019279795.1 Protopterus annectens
GAACAAACCAGCCTGGAGGTCTGCATGTATAAATAAATACAGTACAAGAGGGGAAAAAAATAATAATCTTAGAATCTACAAATCAAAAGACTCACAAATGAAGATCAACATCAGTTATCTAGTGTACTGAAAATACCATCAGGAAAACAAGGGTATGCCATGAACTTAGGATGGCACTGAAAGCCAAGGATAATTACAAATCCTGCTTTACCTATTTCAGGATGTTACAAAACAGTACTCAACACTGTTCTTAACTTACTCATAATGACACTACCTAATTAATCTGATGGATACCACAAATATATTAGCCAAGGAATAACGAATTTTCACCACAGAGTCATCTATATAACATCCAATTATTCCTAATGATCTCAAAGCCCCTCATGCCACTAAATACTTTCTAAAAGTAGCCTCAAAAAATAAATAAATGAAATACATACATACTGCCAATCATGAACGGACGAGGTGATCCACTGTGACGACCCCTAACCAGGAAAAGCCAAAAGAAGAAGACATTTCCACCAATCAGCAGGCATTTAAGGCAGGTAGTGGCTACAAAAGGGTCATTACTACACAAAAATGGACTTTAGTGTCAGTAGTACAATTCACAGCAGTTTGCTATACATTTAACAGTGTGTTTGTTGAAATAAAAGGAAAGGTATTAGAAAGTAGGATGTAAGTAGCAAATCATTAGAAACTAGGAAGTGAAAGATCATGATTTTAACAGTAATAGACAGGAGGTTAGTTTAGGTAACATGACTGGAGAACAGGAAGGAGTAGGTTTGAGAGACTGTCAAAGGCTTTGGAGAGACATAAGAAGAGACAGGACACTAGTTTATTACTGTCTCTGGCAAGGGCGATGGAGTTAGTAAAGAATAGGAAAACAGAAGTAATACCGTGGTCAGGATGGAAGCCATGCTGGGTAAGGGTGATGAGGTTTTCTTGAGTGAGATAAGCCAGTATTTGTTTATGAACACAGTGCTTGAGAATTTTAGATGGGGAGAGCATGGTGATAGGTTGATAATTAGAGAGCTCTTCAGAATTTCCACCTTTATGGATAGATATGGTGTGGAACTTCTTCCAAAGAGTAGGTACAGTGGATTCTCTGAGCAATTAATTAGGATGGATTAAACCCACTCCTACAGCTTCATCCACAGCTTATCCACTGAATTGGTCCCTCAGGTGTAGCACACAACAGTTGTGATGCCACTTCACAAAGACAGCATCACCACAGACCCCCGAAATTACAGACCAATCAGCCTGACAACATTAATTTGCAAGACCATGGACTTGGTCATAGCTGCCCTTATAAACTACGGTATTAAAAAAAATATATATTTATAAGATATGAGCTCCAGAAGTTTGGTTTTAAGGGCAGATCCTGTCTAATGCATCTGGTAAAAATTTCTGAGAAGGTAACACACACCGTGGACTGTGGTAACACTGTTCATGTGACTTTTCTTGACCTCGCAAAAGCATTCGATAACATAGTACTAACAAAATTAACAAACTAAATACACTCCAAATTGACCCTTGGTAGTTAGGTGGATCAAAGACTGGCTGAGCAACAGTGGGATCCCCAGGGATCTATGCTACTACTACCACTATTTGGCATATACTTAATCTGATCTTCAAGTCAAAAACAGGTACCTATGTGCCCTGCGTTACACTAATGGTGATAGGTCTTTTGGAGTAAATGGAACTACCCACCCTAGTTTTCATGGTTCTATATTTGAGCAAGTGTACTATCCACTGAGTTGCACAGGGATGACATTCATCGGGAAGAGTTTATTAACAATGCCCACATGTAGAATGATGTCAAACACCTTGGCAAGGTATAGATATGTGGAGTGTACTCATTTTCCCCTTATTCATTGCTTCAGTAACCTTCTCAAAGTCAAATAGGCTGAGTACGCAGGACATGTGCTGGCCGTACACAACTTGGCTTGGCTCAAGGATTCATAGGTTGCCTATTTTCTTGTTTATTAATTCTATAATGATTCTTTTCATAGCCCTTACAGATGAGACTCTTCAGATTTATGGGTCTATAATTACCCGGGTCATTTGACACTCCATTCTTGTGTAGGGGGTTGACTATTGCTGTCCTCCTTTTCCCTGGCACATAGTCTATTTGGAGCCTGATAATGAATAATCTCTGTAAGGGTATGGCAGGTCCAGTTTCAGGCTAGCCAGTAGGCATCTTGATATGTTATTCTGATCCTAGAGAAGCACTGCTCTTAGCACTGGATAGTATCCTGAGGACTTGTTCTTGGAATATTTGTGTGGAGGCATAGATGTTTGCGTGTGATCTCAGAATGTTGGGGTGGGAAGAGGTGGGTGAAGTTTGGTTGACAATTATCTGATAATACATTGTCTACGTCCTTTGGGTCAGAGTAGGTGACATAATTTACTATTAGCTTAGTGCAGTGCTGGGAAATGTTTTTGAGTGGCTTTTTCACTTCATATCTGACATGCTGGAACTTAAATATTTTATGTGTAATGAGTTTTTTTCCTGTTGTATAGACCGTTTATATTTATTTCCTGCTATAATGATTTATTTTTAAATTTGGCATTGTACTTTCTTTGGAGGGTGGCCCGCGGTGGTGGTGCTGCGGTAGCATTGTCACCTCACAGTAAGACGCTGTCTGGTTCAATTCTCAGTTAGAGCGTCTTCTGCGTGGTGACATGCGTGAATGGGCGTACCTTCATTGAAGGCTGTACATCAGAGCTGGTAACTCGGCACGTAAAAATCAACTACCAATCATTAGCGGACCGGAGTTTCACTGTGGCGACCCCTAACTGGGAAAAGCTGAAAGACACAACAACTTACTTTGGAGGGTGACTGATGCCTCTGTGCAGCTACTTACATGAACAAAGAATTTCACACTAATAGCATCAGCATACACAATAATGTCACCAGGTTGGGAGGGGATATTATATTAAGCCAGGTTATCATTAAGTTTTTATAGATGAGCCTTAGCATAATCTCTGAATACTGAATTATTGCGAGCTGCTTTTGGCTTCCATCTTTTAATACCATTGCCTATTTTTTGGTCAGATTTGACTAGGGAGTGAAGGAGTTAGAATTGGTATGGATCAGAGCTGTCCCATATCAATAAGGACAAAGTCCAGGATAGTGTTCATACTCAGAGTCATAGGTGTGTACTAGGCTAATGGCCCTTACAAGCCTATCCCATAGAAGTGCCCTGGCATTGTGCTGCCTGATGTTAATTAACAGTGCCTCTATCAAGTACAACCACTGGAGTGATCCCTGGGGTGAACTTTCTATTTTCCATCCACTCGTCAAGATTTCTCTTGAAGAGGACCAGTGAGGTGCTCTGCTTGACATGTATGGGAAGTCTATTCCATAGCAATGGGCAGTCTCTGGGTTATAAACCTGTCCCTCCAGCATGTTCTGTTGATTGTGGTAATGAGGTTGAGGACTCGAGTGTGTGGGGCAGAGGGATTGGGATTTCTTTAGATGTAGCATTTCTGACAGAGCTGGGTCAAACATGGTTTTGTAAATCAAGCAGAGATCGCCTCTTAGTAGATGATACGAGACAGAGAATAGTTGGAGTTTTTTGAGTCTGTCCATGTAGGACATGTGTTTAAGGACTAGGATCCTCATCGTGAGGTACTTTTGTGGCCTCTCCAGTTGTTGCTGGTGTCTAGTGAGGTACATGCCAAATGGGGCATTATACTCTATGATTGGTGTAATGAGGGAAGAGTAGAGAGAAATGATGACTTCTTTCTTCCTGGATGCAAAACCCTTGGTAATGAGATGTGCCACACAGAAGGGATTTCTGACCACATTGGCAATGTAGTGGTCGAAGGAGAGGTTGCTGTCAACCCGTGTCCCCAGATCTCTTATAATGCCTTCAGTGGGCTCCCATCGACATGGTAATTAGTGGGAAATGAGTTTTTCCCAAAGAGGATGACAACGCATTTTTTGGCATTAAGCTTAAGGCCATGGTTTCAACACCAGTCATTGGTCTTACTGAGGCCTTTTTGTAGGATGTCTGCATCACTTTGGGGTTAATAATGGCTCCCAGCTTGCAGTCATCAGCGAACTTGGTCAGCCAGAGTCCCTCTGTGTTGGCCTGGACTTGTGAGAAGTAGATGCCAAACAGGAGAGGACCCAGGACAGATCCATGTGGGATTCCACTCGTGACTGGTCGGCAGTCTGACTTGGAGTCTGCTGCTTTCACACTGTGGGTTCTATATGTGAACCAATTTGCAACTCACCTAATGATATAGGGGTTGATGCCTAGTTTGGGGAGTTTATCAATAATTCCTGAGTGAGGAATGGTATATCAAAGGCTTTGGCCAGATTGAGGTAGGTTGTATGAACTGCCTTACCTTCATCCACAGGTCTGGTGACTGACTCAAAGAAAAAATAAATAAAAAGCACTTAAAAACAACCAATAAAACATGCAGGAATGTTCCAAACTTCTCCCAGATTTACACTTCTTTATTAAAACAATAAAGTTAAGCACTTTCATCTCTTGCCAACAGAGACTTCATCAGAATAATTTAACAATCATTTAAAAGCAGCTTATATAATACAAACTGTTTAATAGACAACTTCCCTAACCAATCCAATCAATCTTTATGTTGATGTCATTTCCTTCCACTCATGCTTATACCATTTTTATGCTAACAATAAAGGTTTATCACAATATGCAGAAGTATTAACAATTTGTGCTATATAAGCTGCTTTTAAATGACTGTTAAATTATTCTGATGACGTCTTCATTGGCAAGAGATGAAAGCACTTAATTTTATTGTTTTAATAAAGAAGTGTAAACCTGGGAGAAGTTTGGAACATTCCTTCAAATTTTATTGACTGACTCAAAGAAGTCAACCAAGTTGAGCAGGCATGATCTACCTTTCACAAAACAAAATTACATGTGATCTAGAGTTTAGGAATTCCCTGTATCCTTGTTAATTAGGTCCATGATGATGCGCTCCATAGCCTTACATATCAAACTCATCAGGTTAATGAGGCAATCATTTCCAGCATCTGTAGTTGCTCCTCCTTTATGGAGAGAGATGACTGTAGCAGTGCGTCATTCGGTAGGGACAAGGCCTGAGGTGAGGCTGTGAGGGAACAGCGCATACAGATGTGGTGCCAGTTCACTTTGTAATTCATGTAGAACATAGCCAGATATGTTGTCGGGTCCCACGGAAGCTGTATTCTTGGCCTTGGACAATGCAGCTTTAACCTGTGCTGCAGTAATGCTGGGTTCCTGCCATTCTTCTGGTATTGAGATTAGTCCACTGGGGGTAAAGTTGGCACTGAATGTTGGCAATATCTGTTGGCTTAGTATAGGAGGTGCCACTGTGCAGTAACTCAAGAGCAAATCTGGGTATTGCCGTGGAGATTCTTGATATAACTATAGAAGGCTTTGTGGTTGTTTTTAGTGTCTGCCACAATTATGCCTTCATAGCTGGCTTTGGAGGTTTCATTTCTCTAATTAAGGAGCAGACTTGTGTTCAAGAAAGTTTGTATTAATGAAGTCAAGAAATATTTGGGCATATATGCTAGGGGATGTATCAATCTCCCCATTTTATAAAGATGTAGTTTAAGTCCCTGAGAAGAATCGGGTTTGGCTTGATGCAGGGGGATCCCATAGTCATCAGGTAGGTGGTATGGCCCAAATGGGAGATATAAGGAGGGTCTTATAAATGGCTATGATTTGATATGGGAATTATTAATGATAAGTTGGATGTGGAGTACTTCTGGATCATTATTTTGTCTAATGACTTTGGAGGTGGCACTTTGTTTAATGAATACAGAGTCATCCCCACCTTTAGTGCCCTATAAAAAGTTTTAGATAGACTTGGGAAACAAAGCAGAAGGAATAGGAAACCCACCAAAAAAATAAATAAATACATTTTTGGTGAAATACATATGAAGACTCTATGGAACATAACAAAGATGCTGAATGGGTAGGAAAAGATAAAAGAAACAGTAAGAAGTTCAAATGTACAGAATATGAAATGTGATGAAATAACAGCCAAAGAAATTGAAACAAAATTAAAAAAAGCTCTTAAATGGAAAACCCCAGGCCCAGATGAAATACCTAATGTAGGGCTAAAAGTATATCTTTACACAAAGATTTATCCCTGATTAAGAATTACTTGTATGGGATTCCGGATACTGGCTATGGTTCTTGCCACCCCTATAGTGCCTTTTTAGGCAAGGTTCAAATGACAAATTCACCACCATAACAGGAACAGGCAAGCAAAAACTGAGGGGTAATGCTACTGAATGCTAGAAGTCTAAATCTCAAAATGCACTCACTCAAGGCACTCTCTAAAATGGAAAACACCGATATCTGTGCAGTGACTGAGACCTGGTTCAAGGCTCTAGAGAGCACCCCTGCATTACCAGGCTATAATGCATACCACACTTTTTGGCCATCTAACCTGGGACAGAATACCAAAGGTAGAGCTGTGTTCATATTCATTAAGGATATCCACACCTCCAGGCTAGTTGCGCAGCACAATGCATCCAAGGTTATCGAAGTGCAACTAACGCTGGGCAAAACTGCAATCCAGATTTTAGCTTGCTACAGATCCCCCCACCATGTCCTAGGATTCCCACTCCTCTTTTCTTGATATACTGGAAAATATTAGGATTCAACCAAACACCCTGATAATAGGCAATTTCAACTACCCCACCATTAACTGGGAGAACTATTCATGTGCCAACTCCTTTGCTCAACGCTTTCTGGAATTCATAAATTCCAATGCCTTGGATCAACTTATCCACACCTCCACCACAGGCAACAATATCCTAGACCTAGTCATTACCAACATGGGTGACTGGTGTTACACACCTGAAATCAACTCCTCATTGGTAAGATCCAACCATAGGCTAATCACCCTAGATATATCCGCATCCCGTCCCCTCCCACCATTAAGGAAACCACGTTAAAAAATTTCTTCAAAGCCAACTTTATGCTTCTTAAGACAGAAGTGGTGAACTTCATGACACCCATGCAGATGGACAATACAGTTATGACTGCTGAATCCTACACAAATGCACTCTATAAGCACTTACACTAGTGCATGGATCATGCTATCCCAAACAGAACCAAGATGCTATCCTCCAAATAAAGGAAGCCGATCTGGTGGTCTCCTGCCATAAAAAAAAACTCTACAACAGAAGGAAGAAACTGTGGCAAAAGAAAGTAAAATCCCATGAGTGGAGGAGCTGCCTGGTCAGCCACAGTAAGAAGCTGAGATCCCTTATAAGATTCTCCAAAGCTAGCTACACAAACAAAATCACCACTGATTCTACGGGCAGCCACAAAGCATTCTATAGCTATGTCAAGAATCTCAATGGCAATACCATTACAGCACAATGGCAAAAAAATTACAGAACCAACTGATATTGCCAACATCCTGGCAGCTAGGTTCATTGTTAACTTTACCCCCCTCTCACCCACTAAAGGGCCCATATCTATACAGGAAGAATGCAGAGTCTCTGTAATCACAACTATTCAGGTAAAGGCTGCACTCTCTAAAACCAAAAACACAGCATCCATGGGGCCAGACAACATCCCAGGCTGCATTTTACATGAATTTCAGAAAGAACTGGCTCCCCACCTAAGCACCATGTTCAATCATAGTCTCACGTCAGGCTTTGTGCGTTTGAGTGGTGCACAGCAACAGTTATCCCACTCCACAAAGGGGGAACCACCACTGATCCTGGTAACTATCACCCTATTAGCCTGACAAGCCTGGTCTGCAAGGCCATAGAATGTATCATCATGGAACTCATAAACAGAGACATTGGTAACCTCCAAACTCTGGACCCCACCCAGTTCAGGTTTGTGAAAGGCAGATCATGCCTTCTGAACCTGATTGACTTCTTTGAGGCAGTCACCAAAGCTGCAGACGAGGCTAAGGTGGCTCACACAGCCTATCTTGACCTTGCCAAGCCTTTCAACACCATCCCCCATTCTGGAATTATAGATAAACTCACTAAACTAGGTATAAATCCCTACATCACAAGATGGGTTGCCAACTGGCTCACTGACAGAACCCACTCTGTAAAGGTTGCAGACTCCAAAGCTGACTTCAAACCAGTGACAAGTGGAGTACCACATGGTTCAGTCCTGGAACCTATCCTGTTTGGTATCTACTTCTCTAAAGTACAGGCTAACACAGAAGGCATCTGGCTAACGAAGTTCGCAGATGACTGCAAACTAGGAACCATAATTGAGTCCCCAAATGATGTGGACATCTTACAGAAGGGCCTCACTGAGTCAGATGCCTGGTGTCAGAGGCATGGCCTCAAGCTCAATGCCAAAACGTGCATTGTCATCCCCTTTGGTAAAAACTCTGTACCCATTAACTACCACGTAAGCGACAGTCTACTTAATGCCAAATGTGTGATAAGAGACCTTGGGACCTAGTTGGACAGTAGTCTCTCCTTTGATAATCACATCACCACAGTAGGCAGGAAATCCTTGTATGTGGCACACCTCATCACAAAAGGATTCTCATCCAGAAAAAAAGAGGTCATTGTTCTCCTCTACTCTGCACTCATTAGACCCATTATACAGTACAACACCCCTTTTGGAATATACCTCACAAGACATCTGCAGCAGCTAGAAAGGCTACAGAAGTACCTAACAAAGAGGATTACTGGCCTCAAACAGATGCCCTACACTGACAGTCTCAAAAAACTCCAGGTTTACTTTGTAGCTTATCGCCTACTCTGAGGAGATCTCTGCCTAACATATAAAGCCATGTTAAACCCAGAGCTGTTGGACATGCTACACCTGAAGAAATCCCAATCCCTCAAGCTACATGCTCTAGGGACCTAAACCTTGTCACCACAATAAACAGGACATGCTGTAGGGGGTAGATTCCTGTCCCAGAGTCTTCTTATACTCTGGAACAAGCTGCCCATCTATGTCGAGCAAAATTCCTCATTAACACTCCAAGAAAAATCTTGATGAGTGGATGGGAAGGAGGAAATACACCCCGGGGATCACTTTGGTGGCTCTGCTCGACAGGGGCACATGAAATTAACTTTCTTGGGTGGTGTTAGTCAGGGAACCTTGTTGGCTAGGCATACTTAGGCCCTTGGGGCAATAGCCTAGTACCTACCTATGAACTTATGCATCCCAGGCAGACACCAACCTGGTTAACAGCAAGAGAAATGATACTCCAAGAGTGAACTTGCAAGCTATCCTGAAAACTCTACTGCCTTCCAGCAATTTATAAGTTATACAAAAGAATTGATGCTGACAGAGTTTATAGTCATTTTAATAAAATTCACTCATAGCAATAAAACAAAAGGGGTAACCAAATAAAGTCATATGGAGCAAATGATGAATCCATCCACAATCTCTTTTCCCATTTTTTGTACATGGGGTCAGGGGGGCAGTTCAACATTTGTTAAGTCATAAAGGAGAAGTGTAAAAAGGGGAGAATCTAAGTATGGCATTGAGGGGACAGATTAGAAAAAGACATTTGACAGCATCCCACATTCCTGGATAATGGACTGCTTGTAGATGTGTGAGATACACCCTACATTAATCAGTTACGTCGCAGTGACCATGAAGCAGTAGCAAATCACCCTGCAGCAAAGTCATCATACAAGATAGATTACTTTCCCAGGGATAAAAATTCAAGAGAGGATATTCCAAGGTGACTAACACTCTTGTACTTCTGTCTTGCTCTTAACCCATTAAGCTGTCTACTTAACAGACTAGATCATGGTTACAATTTGGCTCACAGAAAACAAAGTGTAAGGACTTACAATATCTTCTTTCTGAGGATAATTTAAAACTGTACAGTTCATCAGATGAGGGGCTGAAAGCACAACTGGAAGTGGTAACAATTTTCTCATAAGATACCAGAACATCATTTGGTCTTTTTAAATGTGCAAAAGCAAAATTTAAAGCAGGAAATTTGCAGCACCAATCAGGCTGGGACAGGAATGTGATGTAAAGGAACTTGAGCAGGAGGGGATATATAAATATTTGGGAACTGATGAGGCACAGACAATAAAACATTAACAAATGCAAATAAAGCTTAGTAATATTTCAGAACACCAAAATTAATACTGAAAACAGCCCTAACATCTAGGAACAAAACCCAAACTATAAACCAATTCCCTCTTCCTGTTCCTGCTTACAGTTTTGGGTTGATTGGCTGGTCCCATAAGGTATTGGATCAGAAGGACAGGAAAGCAAGAAAAATGCATCACAATTATCAAATGATGAAAAAAAATCATTTTATACCAAGATTATATATTCCCCGTTCTGAAGGAAGTATGGGCCTCCTCAAAACTGATTATGTCTTTATATTTGCAACCGTACGACTGCATACATCTCTGATGACCTCATCAGATCCAAACATAGTGAAAGTTTTAAAACATGAAGAGAAGAACTCTAAGGTGACTTCTCTCTTACTCATACTGGTCCAAATTTGAATTTTTCCCCTGCCTTATATTCTTCTTTCTCATTTTCTTTCTTGTGTTTGGAATAGATGTACAAAGCTGATATACCTCTTATCTTCTTAGTAAGCATTCAGGGCAAACCAAAAATAATGGCGGGGGGTTAGACAAAGGCCCAAATATATGGATACGTTTTAAATATTCCTCTTATAAATTTACAAAGCTGATAGGATAACACGCTATTACATTTTCTAAAGGGTATGAAGTCTAAAAATCAAATGATGTGTCACTGTTTAATGACCTTATTTCTCATTTATTTGACAGAAACGTATGCATTTTATGAGAACAGACCAAAAATATGAAGAAATATCTAGACATTGTGTGTAAATCTGGGCAGTTCAGAGGTGTGAACTTAGATCACTATTTGATCAATGAAATTCAGGAAGGTGTTGTTTAAGACCCATGAATACCCCTAAATTAATTTACATCATGGGCGCCGGAACCACAGAGTGAGGGGGAGGGTGAGCCTCCCCACACACTTTTACAGCTGCAAGACTGGCCAGGAAAAATGAATGAAGTGGAGTTTTCACTCTAATGTTAGAGCGTGTAACAGAAGTTAAAGGAAGACCCATGGGTTGCACGCTAACATGGATTTGCACACAGAAGTTAACTAACTAAACTAGCTGTCTGTAAAGAGCGTTTCAGGAGTTATGCTGCCATTGTTTTCATTGTTGTTGCCAGAGTCATTCTGGTAAGGAGAGTTTTGTTCTTTTATTTGCTCTGTGCTGATTGTTGCTGCCAGAGACCTTTGAGAGTTGCTGACATGCCTGCTGCCCAGTGCTGATTGTGTGGTCTGCCATGCTTGCTGATTTTGTGTGTGTGTGTGTGTGTGTGTGTGTGTGTGTGTGTGTGTGTGTGTGTGTGTGTGTGTGTGTGTGTGTGTGTGTGTGTGTGTGTGAGAATGCACAATTTAGGTATACCTGGTGGTTAGTGTTACCCAGTCTCAAACCCTGTACCTTAAGTACAAGAAACAAGAGCCTGAATTCTCTACCCATACAACCACTTGTGATTCAGGGAATTGAGTCCATAGCTCTCAACTGTCCAGATTTTCACAGAATATTTGGTTCATACTTTTGGTCTGTTTCTCTTAAAATTTGTGCTTTTCTGGCAAATCAGTGAGAACTGAATTCACCAAATAATGATAGCCCTTTAAGTTTAAGTCTTCTTACCTTTAGGAAACACATGGTAACACAAAACACTTTATTTTAGCTACTTTTTAAGATTATACAAGCAATATTTAAAATGTGTCCCTGGTTTTGGGGCTTTGCTCCTGCCCCCCCAAATAAATGTTGGCTTTTTCCAGATTTCTTGCGCTGTGAAGTTGAGCGATTTAGGTGAGTGTCAAGTGGATTTTACAATGAGCTGAGAAGTTCAGGGGAAGGGAGATTTAGTGCTGCTTATACCAAGTTACTTGCACTGTTAGTAGCACAACAGGTAGTATACTTACCTTTGATGCAGAAGGCTGCGAGTTCTACTCCCATAGTATGCAGATGGATTGATCATACTGTTTTGTACTATAGAGTGTATGCTGCAGTCCTGTGAATATCCTCCTTTGGAGCAGTTACCTAGTAACTATGAACATGTTATCAGTTTGCCATCCATTCCCCATTGCAATAGTATTAGCTTTTTTTTTTTAATGCACCACAGGCCATTTATTCTTCAAGGGCAACAGGTACTTTATTTGTAGATGAAACAATGAAAGATAAAGTTGTTTGCTAGCAGCAACCTCTTCATTAGTTACAGATCCCTTTAATGTGGAATTATTTAGATGACTTACTTCTGCAGAGATTTTGCACATTTACTGATACTGGTGGATTGTAATGACAGAAATTTGAGTGGCCTTTTATAATTGAGATTTTCTGAAATGGGTAGTTTTGTCATTATTCGTTCATACATTTTGTTTCATTGCTTACTAGAAGACTGTTGAAAACTATGAATTTAAAAGACATCCTAACAAGTGGTGCTGTATTAAAACAAGGAATATAATTTAATACAATTAGGTTAATACAATCGGGAAGGTGAATCAAAGAATGCATACATGTATGCATGGCCCTAAAAATGTGTAAGCAGCCTATAGTTTGGAAATCGCCCAGAGGTAAGCTTAGTCCTCCACTGGCCAGATGCAAAATGAATGTGGGGTTTCATGCCCTTTCAATGAATGCGAGTTTGAAGGGCAGAGAAGTTTACTGCTCATGCTAAGTCTGTTTTCATTGCGAGACAGTACTGTTTATTTAGCAAATGTCTCAGTGTTTGCCTGAAACTCAAGTGTCTATCATTATTTAAGTTTTGTAATCCTCATAAATTTGCCAAAAAAATCATACATATGACAAACAGACCAAAAATATGTCACAAAATCAGGGACAGTCAAACATATGCGCTGATCTCTCAACCTCTTAAGGCCAGAATCAGGAGAAAGTGTGAAAGGCTCAAAATCATGGGCAAATTTTAAGCTTTACTTTTGTCACTAAAGCAATGGATGAACGTAAAACAGTTCACACCACATTATCTTGACCTGACAAAGCCTTTTGACACAATCCTCTTGTCAGGTGTAGTACAAAAAATGAATAAGGTAGGAACAAACACTTGCATCATTAGCTGGATTGCCAACTTGCTCACAGGATGCAGGAGATCAAAACAGGGGAAGAGACCAGTCACCAACGGAGTCCCTCAAGGTTCAGTGCTGAGACTTTTTCTGTTTGGCATATACATCTCAGAAGTAAAAAGAAATACCAAAGGGCTTTGGCAGACTAAGTCTGAGATGACTGCAGGCTAGGAGCAGTTAATGAATCCCCAAATGACAATCATAATGCAGGAAGGTTCATCCCAAACAATAACTGGTGTCAGAATCATGAATTGAAAATAAACTTCAAGAAATACATCATCATATCCTATGGGAAGTCATCTAGTCCAGGAAATTGACAATGCCTCCTGGGAATTGACCTAGTTGTTTGGCATTTGGGAACTTGTGAGTACAGTGACCTAACTTTTGACCAACATGTGCCCAGAGTCAAAGTCTTTCTATATTGCACAGTTTATAAACAAATTGTGATTAGATCTAGAGATATTATTGTCCCCCCTTTACAAAGTGCTCATTAGATCAATCATTTTGTATAATGCCCACTTTGGCATGTATCTGTCCAGACACACATAACAACTGGATTACCCACACAGATATCTTACTAAAAGGATACAAGTCTTGCATGGACCACCACAAAAATGTATCACTATACTCAGTATCCTACAGAGTGCTTAGAGGTGACATGCTGGCATACAAAGCATCCTCCGACCTAATACAGATGGACCTACTGAACATTAGCAAGTCAAACAGCATTAGAAATGCTCAGTCCAGGTATCAAAACTGAATGCTATGGAGATGTGGATATATATCACAGAGGCTACTACTGTTCCAGAACAGACTAGCCATTCAAGTAAAACAAAGCTCATCCCTGTCCATATTCAAATGCAACTTGGATCTAAGGTTGGGTAATAGAAACTGTACTCCAAGATTGCCCCTCATGCCACTAATGGATAGAGGCAGTTCCTAAATGCTGCATCTCTTATATGGGCCCCCTCAAATTATCTGTAGTATGATCAGTTATTCTCACTAGGGTTAATATACAATTATCTGCCATGGGAAATTTAATTCAAGCACCAAAAGGGAAATTGGCTAAGCTTAAAATGTCCTCCAGGTGAACCTATGTTGTGTAGTAAATAGTTTTAATAAACTGCCCTTTTTAAATCACTAAGTGCCCCTCTCACCCTCCGCCTCTCCAGTCTTCAATAGCTTCCGGCGTCGTTCTTTTACATACTATCCCATCTGCAGTATACAACTAATAGGGCAGTACTACCTGAGTCAGCTTGAGTCAGAAAGGTGTGGCGTTTGCTAATCCTAAGATAAGATAGTGAGTTAAGACCAGACAGGGTTGAGTGGCATTACCAGGAACATAATTCCCTCTGGATGTAACTGATCCACAAAACCTGTCTTGCAATGGTGAGAGAAAGTAGATACAGCACTAGGACTCTACACTGTATCCTGAAAATTCTGGCATAAAGTAAATATGTTGTGTACATTCTGCACTGAAAGAAGACAATGCGCGTTGTAGTGGATTGTCTTGTGAAAATAGAACAAAGTATACCTTTTGGCTTTATATTACGTATTGGCAATAATAATGTTAAAAAATTATCTTCCTTGGAGCAGCATGATAGATACATCCTCAGACTGACAGACCTATGCAGCACACTTCCTAGAGTAATGATTCACTGATTTTTCTTGCGACTTAATGCAGAAAGATTTAATCAATTATTACTCATGAGGGAAATATAATGAGCCTCACCAGTGCTAAGTGCTGGAGTTCATCAGTCCTTGGAAATATATATTTTGTGCTCAGTTTAACCTCTGCTGCCTTCTGTCAATAGTCAGTATCAGAAATGCATAGGCAAACGATTCTTAAAAGCTACTAGCTTACAGTTTTCCCACTATTTAGTACCAGATGATGGACTGACCTTAATTGTTTGCCCCATTTGTCACAGCCTATATATACAGCATTTCCCATCTAACAAGACTACATTACTGCAGCTTATATTTTACATACAATGAGCCACACTAGTGCTTTGCAGTAAACTCCTTTAGGAACCATGAGCATAGGATGCATCCTACCCAAAATATATGGCCCACATTTGCAATCATTCTCTTGCTCTTTGACCATAGCCTGCCTGTACCTTGAATCTTTCATGCAACACGCTCATTTGTGTTGTACTTGCCAAACTCTAATGCAAATCATGCATGATTTTTCCTTTCATCAGCAGATTTCCTCTCTACTCCTGAAGCTACACTTCTAACTGTCCTTCCTTTTGCCATATTAAAATACGCAGGCCTTGTTCGGACATCTGAACCACTGAAGCAGCAAATGTATAGCAGTAGTTATAGTTAATAGTCTGCTTTTGTCTTCTCACTTCCCCTCAAGAAATATTTTCTTGGCTGTGTGTTGTCATGCCTACTACAACCGATGTAAATGCATTTCTTCACCTATTACTATATTTGTTTTTATGCCCTAGCAAAATTTCCTTTCTGATCTGCAATGGACATTGTTATTATCAGCTATGACAAGTGGTCTCATTACTGGACACTGAGCAATGACTGGTGCTTCATATTCACTGTGATAGAGACACGTACGATTGCTGATTTCTGCTTAACTGCAGCATTATGATACATATGCACCACACTATAAATGTACTTAATGTTCTCTGGACTGCATGTAAAAAGGGAGGGGGGTTGTGTCTGACTGAGCAATTAATGTTCAATGAGCATACCCCAATTGATTAGTTAATTACTGCATAGCTTTTAAGAAGTTTTTTTAATATACTCTGATGCAGTTAATTGAGTATACAGCATTATGTTATAATTCATAGGCAAGTAAATAAAATCTAAAATAACACAGGACTCTAGACTTTGTTAATCTCCGTGCCTCCCAGCACTGCTAATCCAGCTAAATGCATCTTGCACTGAACTCTTGACCAGTATTGAAGTGAACTACAAGGCAGTTCATTTGCAATCTAGTACAGAGCTGACAGTGAAGTATGCTTTTGTTACTTACAGTGCTAAATCAGTAGTATAATGCATGCAAAATGTCCTAGAAATAACCAGCATGCCATTTGTTTGGAACTCTAATGATTATAAGCTTTGCTTTGGGGACCTGGACATTTAATGGGTTTATTTTCAGCAGCAATCCTGCTTCCCCAAGTCTGATCCCAAGATGCCATCTTACATTGTGTCTCTACAAATTGCTTTTGCTGCTGGAGCAGTGGGAAAAAGAAAGTAACACCGGCAGTGTCTTTGTGGCTTCTTGTTAGCTGCACTGCAAGCAGGAAAGTGACTGGCCCTGACAATATAATTTACATCGCTGTATAAAACTATCTGTGGAAGCCAAGCTAATTTGTGCCAGATTAGACTATTTGTCTCAGCCGCTGTCTAACGGCATAATCTATCAGAGGGCTGTTTTCAAATATCGCTTTTCAAGCGTGCCCTTGAGAGGCAGAAATTGATTGGGATCTTAGAAAGCAAAATTACAGCAATAACTTAAAAGAAACAATAATTACTGAATCATACCGGTGTCAGCACTCTGCAAAACACGAAATAGCCATCAAAGCCCAATCCAATATATTCTGAGGCAAATTTATTGAATGGAAAAAGCAGTTGAGTGAGGTTTTTTTCCTGCACATATGGTTATCTCCAAACCGCAAGCGGATGAGTCGATAATTCTTGTCCTTGACTGCTCCATTTTCAGACAGAGTCAAGAAAAGAGCCATTAGCTTGCACTCCTAACACCCATCTCTTGCAGCCCTTATGCATTTGGTTGTCTCGGCTCTTTGAGCAAACAAACACGTATAAGTAATCATCTATTAAAATTTTCAAGCTCTAATAAATCTTTACAACTGGAATACTTTAATGGGTAATTAATTGATTCTGTTCCAAAGGAGTAATAAGATAATAAATTAGGCTATATTTCACTCAGTTGTGTCAGTGCACTACTAATGGTTCTTTAGGGGGTATGCAGAGGGATAATAAATTAAGCAGAAATTAACTGCTGAGAGCTTTCTGCAGAGACATAAGCTGACAAGCTTGTCAGTATGATTTAATGCTGGGATAACAGTGCATTGGTGCCTAGTATTTTCAAAATACCAGTTCCTTCTTCTCAGGCATGCAGCTCTTTACAAATACCATGTGCTGCAATTTTGTTCCTAACGGGTCACTTTTGATGTGCTGTTTTATTTATGAATATGAGGTGTGGATCTTAATAAGTGACAAGGTTATTGCAGCTTATTACTTGAAGTGGCTGTAAATCTCTAACAAGAACAATGCCTATAGTAAGAAAAAGGACAAAAACCTTCACATTTATTTAATGCTATAGTCATTGCTCTGACTGGCTTCTTCACAGATTTTATTAGCATGCCTTGGGAATAACTGCAGTTTTATCAGAAGCTGAAAATGCAGCCATTTCTGAGAAGTGTAACCTTTACAATACATTTTTTGTAATATCGACTACAACTATTTCAAAGTAATCTCCCTTGCTGCATATCCTGTTTTAACAAAGGTGTGTCACTCGATATTTTAATACCACATTTTAAGATTGTGTTTTCTATGCTCTGTCCCTGAATGAGTCATCAGAAGGTTACATGAATGCTGTTTATTTCATGGTTTGGGTGGTACCAAATGCCAGTGTAGTTTACACTAGAAAAGTAATGAGAGACAAATGCTTTGGATGCACCCCTCCCCCAAGGCTAAACATAAGCATCTGGTTATACAGCTGACAGGCCTAGGGTGACTCACTGGAGAAATTATTCCTGTCACCCATTTAATCTTGGGCCATCAGCCTTGTCATTGCTGCAAATTCGCACCCTGTATTTGACCTCAACTGAGAGGTGGAGTCACTGTTACTAGGAAGAAAAAACCATTAAAAAATAAAACAAGGGGTAAAAATGGCAAATGATGCTCCTGTAAAAGAAGTATGTCATTTGATGCCATGTGCAATATGACACCACTGCTTGTTATATTCTCTCTCATATACATCACTGGATGTGTTACAATATCAAAACACAGGCTGAGGTTACCAATGTCAAATTTGTAGAATTCACAAGTAAAGCAATTTTTCACTTGTGTCAGTGAAAATAAGTTGTGTGCATTTTATGAATGAATGAAATATTTTCTGTGCATTTCATTTTGTGTGTGTTCAAAGCACAATAGTCTATGTACATTTACAGGCCTTGTGCTTAGATATCTAGGTCGTCTATCTAATGAACTGTATTACATGCATACACAAAACTCTTCTAAGAAAACATTGACAACTGAAATTGTTTCTGCTATTCTAACATTCCACGAATTTAATTTTATTTTCTTTTAGTATGTTTGTTAAGGAGAAAAAAAAGTGAAGTAGAAACCAATAGTGTGGACTAATGAGTTTAACAAGACAAAGGCCTTATTAACACTGACTTTAAAATATATCTACTGTAAGAAAGCAGTATTTCCCAATGAATGGCTTGTTTAGACCAAAAGTTCAAGGGCCTAACTTCTTTAATTTGTTCATCTGATTTTCTGAATTTTAGTTACGTATTGGCTTCTTTTATATTATCGCACTTTATTTTGAGAACAGGGTTTGAAAGGGGAAGACATTTATCTCTCGAACCAATATGGCTAGAGTTTCTTTCCCTTCATTTATTACTGTCCTTGTAACATAACAGCTGCTCATTCCTGGCATTCAAACATGTCATCTTCTTCATAACATATGTATTTCTGAACTATTTATAGTTGCAAAACAATCATGTTTATACTTGATTTACCTTAGGAAGCTACAAAAATGTGATACAGAAGCCAAGGCATCAAGTAGATAATATCCGATTTCTAATACTCTGCGGCAGTTCCAGGTTCTTCTTTTGCCAAGTCACAATGTGAGCACAGTATGTAGCTGGTGGGGCATGAGAGGGAAACAACTGATAAAGAATATGCATAGATGATGCATACCTACTATATGCTTCTGCAGAAGGTAAGTCCTCCTTTCTTCACAGGAATGTAGTCCTCAACCTGGTCTGAGATATCAACAGGACTTGTTGGCGGGACAGATTTGTGTCCCAGAGACTCCCCATCTGTGGAAAAGACTCCCTCTCCACATTATCCCTTTTTAAGCGCAACCTGGATAACTGGATGGGAAACAGAATACACCCCTGGGATTCCCCCTGTGTCCCTGCTGAACAGGGGCTTTGTGTGCTGACTTGGCTATACATGGGCAAAACTTTTGGCTAGGCTCCTATGCAACCACATTGTGAGGGAGAGTACACAGCTGGGCAGATGTGTCCATTACAAAACCATGATAAATGAATGAAACATCAGAGTAACTTTCTTGTAGTAATGCCTCATGACCCTCAGCTACAAGATAATGTATCTGGTTATTCCAGGTATAATGAGCAATACTTTGACTTATTAGGCTGTTCAACAAGTCTTTCAGAACTTTACATTTGCCTTTTTTTTTATCTGAATCTATGCAAGCAAATAAATCTCATTATGAGAATTTCTAAAAGTTCTCCTGTCCCTTCAGAATCAGGCCAGTGATACACTCAATAAATCCTCTTCCTTTACCACCATCACCAGACAAAAGCAAAGTAACAGGGGCAGTTTTTATGTAAAAAGGATCTTTTGACACTTTCAAATCACTTACTTCTCATAAACTAAGTTTACATATTTGGCATCCTCAAGACTGCCTGTTATAATGCAACAGATTATCTAAACAGAAGGTTTAGACTCAAAATTCAGAAGGCAACATCTACAGAAATAAACTTCCAGTAGCAGTTCCTAAAGGCTAGGGCTGCACTGCACAGAGGAACTAGGCCATGGGGTTGCATGATTCCCATTTGACAAATGAGTACTGGCATTTATAGCATCATTAAGGAACAAATGTATGCCATTCTTACAGAGACTTTGCCTGATTGACCTTTTATTTATTTATTTAGTGTTTGTTAACCTTACAGGTAGACCAGTTGGAATTGATCCTTTTAAAGATATGATTTTGGCCCCAAGACAAATGGAGTTACAGACAACCAGTTAAGGCAGTCAATATAATTGTGGAATACTCACCATAATCATCAGCGAGGAAGCTTGCAAGACGATTAACTGTTCCTTTATACTTAAATAGGCTTCTTTTGTTAATTAGTATGACTCAGTATTCTTCAACATTATTTATCACAGATATTTGTTAAAAATATATATTTTTTTAAAGAATGTGTGTGAAATCCATTCAAAATTGAAAATGGAATTTTTAAGACTCAGGATGGGAAATGTTCCACCTCGTGAAGAACACAAAAAGTAGGATGACTGCAACTCTCAAAAACTTTTTTGAAAATCACAACTTATACAACGGACAGATTAAAGTATAATGCAAACTCAGTGACGTGTAAGAAATAGGTCTCTACCCTGGCCTCAATGTCAACTGTAGTAAAATAAATGGCAAGAAAAATATCCATATTCTACCATTACCACAGGGAGTGTCTACTGTTTCAACTGCCTATGGTTCTATCAGGTTATTCTACTGGTAGTTAAACTAAATTAGTCATTCTTTAAGCAAAAAAGATATCCTTGCGAATTTGAGTGCCTTGTGTTCCCACGTGCAAGTTTTTAGGTATGTAACTAGATATTGCCAGAAAAGCACTGTGATAGATGACTAAAGGCAATCAATCACAGGTACCTGTAATATACAATGGCATGATAATATAATATACCAGTGTCCTATTAATATGATTGACCATATCACTCATGCATCTTGTTCTTGACAAATGCAATTATCAACTGTAAAATAACAGTTCCCATACCATTCTGACTAGCATCTGCTTCTAACACAGCTAACTTAATCACAGAGTATTTTAACTGTGCAGTTTCATAAAGGGTTTCTGAACATTTCCAAATGGATTTTCTGTTCTTGGCACCATTCACAGGCATTCTTTTCACTAGCACCATTTTTGGAACCATACTTAGCTAAGGCTTACAAGGTACAAATTTCAAAATGCTGTATCATTCCGAGAATCCTTTGCAATGCTCTCATCTAATAGTTTGGCATGAGCATAACTGACCTGACTTTTCTTGTACCAGGCTTCTACCTCTCTGCCATTAGAATATAAAATATGTCACTGTTGTGTTCATTTGCTATTGTTTAGTTTGAAAATATGTCTCTTAATAGTCTTAGTAACCGAGTCAGTTTTCTGTCATATGTTTTTATGTCCCTCACAGTAATATATTTATATTGTTTTTCACAGTCTTGAATTACTAGTGCAACATTTCTTTTGAACATTTCTGCTGCTGATGAAATACTAACAGAAGTCATCAGGCCTGATGGTGCATATGGACTAAGCCCTTACTGTGACCCTGATGACTCATTTTTGGTTAGCAGCACTGGTACTGAAGGGACTGAAAAAGACTGAATGGGACTGACTAGCGTGTATCTTCTATCAGAGGGAGAGGCGATATCTAAGCTCACTGTAATAGCAGCATTAACAACCTGGTCAGCTCAACTCTGCAAGTACTGCAGCACTTGGTCGAACATGCACAGTAGCATACATGAACCTTATGTAGGCAGCAACTGTGAACTTCATAAAGCTGCCTTGTGGTGAAAGGGGTTTAGGGCACAATCCATGGCAGCATTATGATACTGTACCAGCTGAGGGCTGTGGCACTCAATTAGAATCATTTTGAACTGGGAGATTCTATGGCAGGTCCAGTAGACCTGGTGAATGAGAGGGACTGGTGACAGTTGATGGTCAGCTAAGGAGAAGGGGGAGCAAAAAAATACCAAGAGAAGTTTAAGGAACATGAACCTTCATAAGACACACTAAGTGGACATACTTAGAAGGATAGCCAGTCTGTGTTTTGATTTGCCATAATCCCTATTTAACATTTAGGACTGGAAAAAGTTTAGTATTCAATACAACTGATACCACCTTTCATCTGTAAGTAATAGAAATTGCTCCTGTTATATCCATTCATCATTCAGATCTTGCAGACTAATTCACATATAACAGTTTTCATGCTTCATTAAACTAACAGTTACTGCTCCAGTTGCAGGATCTGCTTCTTACTGAAACCAACGGTATCAATCCTCTTCAATTACTGCTCTGTCCCACTTCAAAAACTACTGGTATTTTCTAGGGAACATCTATCACTGGCATAACATCTGGGTTTGTTTTGTATTATACTTTCCTGACAAACTTCTTAGGAATGCAAATAAATTAGCTTATCCATGCAACATATCTCTTCTATATTGTTGAAGAGTACTCATATCATCTACTGAAAACCTATTTTTAAAGTATGCTGTAAAAAAAATTTCTAATTATACATTCATGCACTTTTGTAGAGCTTTTCTGTGCAGGCATGCAGTAAAAATGGGACAGAACAGAGAGACCTTCCTGTACAGCAAAACATATGAATGAAATAAAATAAATTAAAACCTTTGTCACTACTTATGTACACAAGCAGTTCTTGGCTTTTATGCAGCCAATTTATTTTGGCATTCCTATCTTCACTTAAGCCAAATGATACATATTTTTTAAGTTCTTTAAGAGCTGGAGTTTGAAAAAAAAGGGCGTCTATGTCAGCAAAGTTGCACAGAAGGGCTAAACTGGTGCCTGGAATACCTTAAGAATTTGCACAGCTTTGTTCTTAGCACTGATACTTTTCTCATCTACCTACCTACAGCTAACCATCTGGTGCTACCAGCTCCTAACTTCATTCTCTGGGTCTAACAGACTCACCTTAACTTCACTTAAGCTTATCCTAAACCATATTCAAGGCCAGTAAAGACATTAAGGATGCTAGCACTGAAGACTGTGTCCTGACTACAACCATGTTATGGTCGAGCCTTACAAGCCCCACACTGGCCGGCTGCCTTCAGGAGGTACATGAATGCTTCCATATATGGGCAACCTAACGATCAAGTGGTATACCATTTGCAGAGATGAGCTCACCAGAATCTTAATGGTACTACTGTAGTGATCTTAGGCAACCTACCCAGCCCACCTTTCTCACCCCAGGATTGGTTGCTCACTGACATTCTGTCCCAACAAGTCCCTCCTCCCCCAGTGACATTGTCAATAGTCAAATTTGTCATCTGGACTGCAAGAAAGAGCTTTATCCCTCTGAGCCACATGGCTGGTGTCTTCTCAGTGCTTCTTAATCAATCACAAAGTTTTAACATCATCTTCAGGAGGATTAAATACAGCAGCTGTGTTGGGTTAAGTTCAACATTTTACTTTTAATTCAAAGCATTCCCTGCCAACATTTTAACTTGTACGTTCTACTCAGTGCCCCAAAAGCACTTTTAGAGTTCACAGTTTGAACTGTTTTTGTGTTAGCATTATTTACCAGAACAATGTTTTTGGAATGGCTTAATTTCATATCTTTGTTCAGTATAACAATTTTTTTGAACACACATCTTTTCCTTTCACATATCATTACACAAAGTTCTTTTGATGCACAGAAGCCCATTTCATGCATAAATACCCTTTTCTCTGTTACATATGTCATTACTTTCATTTTTCCACTATATTTCATTTTCATAAGGGAATTTCTGTTGGTTACATTTTGGCCACTTTTTGCACTATAAGTTATACATCTATATTATTAAGCCCATGCATTCTTTAAAGGGAATACCCTTCGTAAAGGTCATAGGTTCTTATGTCAAGTTCACTATCTACTGGCTTTTAAGGAGCTTGATCGTTATACCACTCTGCAGTTTTGTACAGTGTGTGTGTGTGTGTGTGCGTGTGTGTGTGTGTATATATATATATATATATATATATATATATATATATATATATATATATATATATATATATATATATATATATATATATATGCATTTAACTGCACCCTCCAAACAGGCTTCATGCCACATGAATGAAGGACAGCAACAGTCATCCTTCTGCACAAAGCTAGGCCATCTACTGACCCTGTAAAGAATAGACCCATAAGTCTCATATGCAAAGCCATGGAAAGAATTATCATGGAAATGATCATTAATGATATAGGAAAACTGCAAACACCACACGCAACTCAGTTTGGTTTCATCAAGGGCAAGTCATGGCTACTCAAAATGGCACACTTCTTGAGAACGTCACCAAAGCAATAGCTGAGGGTAAAATGTTTCATACTCCCTACCTTGACTTGGCCAAGACATTTGACAATACCCACTTGGGCATTGTTAACAAATCCAAGAGATTAGGTATAAACCCTTATGTCACCCAATGCATAGCCAACTGGATCAGAGACAGGACCCAAAAAGTTAGAACTAGTGAGTCCACTTCTCAAAGAGGCCACTCACAAATGGAGTCCCTCAGGGATTGGTCCTTGGACCACTCTTTTTTGGCACTTACTTCTGTGAAGACAAGGCCAATGTCAATGGTCTCTGGGCTGAATAAATTTGCAGAATACTTCAAATTTGAAGCAGTCATAGAACCCCCCATAGACACAAATGTTCTCCTGGAAGGGCTGACACAAAATTAACTTGTGTCAGAGCCATGGACTAAAAGTAAATATCCTGAAATGCATAATAGCATCCTTCAGGAAGGCATCTACTCCTGGTAACCATCATATTTCAACACACCACTAAGAGTTTATCCAGTAGTCGGGGACTTGGTGAGACACACAGGCAGTAACCTAGCCTTTGACCATCATATGTCTACAGTAGTGAGGAAATCACACTCTGATGTGCAACTTATAAACAAAGGTTTGGCATCTAGGTTCAAGGTGGTCACTGTTCCACTGCACATGGCATTCTTCAGATGCTCCCTTTGGTATGTACCTAACCAGGCACATCCGACAACTGAGATGTCCAAAGAGGCTCCTCACTAAATGAATACAGGGTGTAAGTAACATGTCCTTTGCAAACCACCTCAAGGCCTTATCCCTGTGTTCATTCTCTTATAGGCAATGGAGGAGAGATCTATGCCTGGCATAAGAGGCATTGTCAGACCCCATTCCGATGGGCTTCCTGCATATCCAAAAAACAAGAAAGTGCATTTAAACAGAAAGTCTGAGTAAAGTTCCACTCCACTCTTCTTTGAAGAAGTTTTAAATATTAAAATGAAAGTGCTCAGTAAGTTTCCAGTGTATTCTTTGGTTTTGCAACACTGTGGAGTGGAATTTTATTCAGATTCTCTGTGGTAAATGCACTTTGTTTATTCTTTAGTTGTTTTGGTTCTTTCTTTGGTTTGGGATATCCACATAAGAATTACCTGTTCTAAAGACCTGTACCCTGCCTGCGATAAAAATAGGACTTGCTGGACAGACAGGTATGTATCCCCACAGACTACCACTTCTCAAGAATAGGCTTCCCATCCATGTGAAGCAGAGTTCCTACCTAACCCAATTCGTGTGTGACCTGGACAACTGGATGGAAACGGGAAATACATCCCTGGTTTTGCACCTATGTGTCTAATGGATAGAGGCAACCAGCAAATGGTTCATCTCCGATGCTCCTGCTTATACATATTGAGAGTACCAGAATTTGTCAGAGATCTGGGATGCATGGCTAGGTTTAAAAAAGGCCTTTGTGGTCATTAGCCTAGTACATATCTATGAACCTATGAATCATGGTTTCATCAGGTGAGTAGAGATCTAACTAAACATGTCAGCATGGTCAGTGGTAAGAAACAGAGTACCTCAAGGCACAGTCCTGGATCTTATACTTTTAAATTTGGTCTTTGTAGCCATGCCTCTCACATCTTGGTTTTGGATAGCAAAGCATGTGAATTATGTGAAGATCGAAACAGTGGTCTCCACCAACAGCAGCACTAAACAAATACAACCACTCTTTTGTTCTCTCCTTCTCACTCCACGAATTACAGCAACTATTGTCCAAACGTTACAAATATATCAGCAGTTCTGCACACAATGGAAAACTCCAGGAAAACAAAAGACCATATAGTAAAATGCAAAAATTTATTCTAGCTCCTTGGTGTACCCTTCAAGGAATAACACAAGTACAAAAAACACACCCTTCTTATACAACCATAAATTACATTCAGTTAATTAAGCAATTACATTCAGTTAATTAAGCAATTAATCAATTTACTTAAAATTATTCATTTAAAGCAAACACTTCCAATTCAGCTCATTATTTAAGCCTCTAGGTACCAAAATTGTATATTTTAAAATGTATACGCTTTCCTTATACATCAATTTTTGTTTTAATACATTTTCATTCTTCTCAGTACACTCAACCTTTTCTAAAATGGTACCATATAACAAACTTTAATCACTATTATATTTTTTTCTCTCCCCTTTGATTTTTCACATCCCTCAGATGTTCCATAAATGTAGTCCTGAATTTTCTTTTAGTTTCCCCTATGTAATATAATTTACAAGGGCAATTCAGTGCATATATTACCCCTTTACTTTCACATGTGTATATCCCCCCCCTTGACTTAAACTTAACTTCATTAATTTTGTTCACTGTATTAGTAAAGTGAACACACGCTACATTTATTACACTGGAAAAGTGCCATATTGCAATCAAGGTCTACTGGTATTTACTACTGGTCTAACGAAGCTGCCATGAACTACCATTGTCCCTTATATTTTACCACTCTTAAATGAGAAATAGGGCTTTTTTGGCAAAATAGTCGACAGAGATTTATCGTGCAACAGATATTCCCAATAATATTTAATCATGTCCACTAATGCCCCACTCTTAATATTATAAACAGAGACATAATATATGGAATCCTTTGCTTCTTGATCTTTCTATTTCCATATCTTCCCTCTAATACTTCATTTTTAGCTGTCTCTACAGACTTTAAATCATATCCCCTTCTTTTAAACATATTCACTGTTTGTTCTATTTCTTATTCTCAATGGCCGCGGTGGTGCAGCGGTTAGCATTGTTGCCTCACAGCAAGAGGTTTTCCCATTCTATTCTCAGCTGGAGCGCCTTCTGTGTAGAGTCTGCATGTCCTCCCCACTGTCCAGTGATGTTAAAGACACACAGGTAGGTGCGTGCATGAATGGGTGTTGCTTCAAAGTTTGGGCTGGCAACTCGGCACTGTAATAACATCCACTGCCAATCATTAGCTGACCGGAGTTCTGCTGTGGTGACCCCTAACCGGGAAAAGCCAAAGGACATTACTGTACTATTTCTTTTTCTAAATTAACTTCATCATTACATAACTTAGATAACCTAAATAATTCCCCATATGGCAGAACATCCATGACATGAGGAGGGTGACAGCTACTTGCATAAAGATAGTCTACCATCCTCAAACTTCCTGTGTATGTTAGTTGTAACATTACAGTTCTCCTTACCTTCTAATGTTAAATCCAAATAAACCACTTTTCTACCTTTCTGTAAACCATCAAAAGAAAGGCTGAAAGGATTTTTATGTAATTCACTTACAAATCTTTCTATTTCATTCCAACCTTCCTCGCACACAAAAATTAAATCATCAGTATAACAAAAATAAAAATAAACATATTTTTTCATAAAATCCAACTTCCATAAAAATTTGACTTCAAAAAATGACAAAAATATTGGCATACATGGGGGCAAAATGCTGCCCTCATTGCCATGCCTTGTTTCTGTCTGTACATATGATCAAAATAAAAATAACTATTCTTTAAACAAAATTCAACTATTTCCAAAACAAAATGTGTGTAAAGGGAGCATCACCGAGGTGCTAGAACAATTTTTTTCATTTTACTATATGGTCTTTTGTTTTCCTGGAGTTTTCCATTGTGAGCAGAACTGCTGATATATTTGTAACATTTGGACAATAGTTGCTGTAATTCAAGCAGTGCTAAACAAATTCATGCATATTTAAGGATTATAAATCCATAATTAAAACGTCCAGGGCTCAGATTGTTCACAAATGAATGGTTATGCAGCAACTTGTAAATAGATGTGACAATTTTATTACGCATGATAACATTATTGATTAAGAAGGCAAGACCATAAGGGAGTAAAGTATCTGGATTAACAGTAATCAAACTTCTAAAGAAAATGTAGTTGCAGGAACAATTCAGTTTTAAAGTCAACTTTTTTTTTTTTTTTTGCTTTTCTCCATCCAGCCATACCTCTTAACCTCTTAGTGCAAGAAATCTGGAAAAAGCCAGAAAAAATGGAGGGCAAAGATACAATAGCGGCAGAATTTAAATATTGTTCCTATAAACTTAGAAAGTTGCTAAAATAAAAGGTTTTGCATTTTTACATATTTTCTAAAATATATAGTCTGAAAGTCGCATGTTTGTTTGTATTTAGTATTATTTAGTGACTTTAATATTCAATAATTTGCCAGAAAACCACAAATACATTTTATGAGGAACAGATCAAAAATCTGAAGCACAAATCTGTACAGTTGAGAGGTATGCATCCAGCTTTTCTCCATCCAGTCCCATGAATCCTCTAACTGTTCTCCTTCAAGGCCTCATTCTCCTAACCTCTCTGCTCCTCCAGCTACTGCTTATGAAGTACCATGGATATTTAACCTTCCACAGGTGAGCGGACATATTCCTTAAGAAAAATGACTCCATGGTAGTCCACTGTTTGACTTTGAGAGGAGGAATCCTAATGGGACTTGTGACTGTGAGGTTGGGAGGCATCATTCATGTGGAGGCCAGTCCTAACACCCTGTTGTAGTGACAGATTAGTGTAATCACATCAGGATGATATTGTTACTTCCTGTACTTTCTAAGGACAATGTATGTGGTTCATGGTCTCCAAAAGAGATCACAAAGTGACAGGGCTTCCTAGGTACTCCCCATGATAGGAAAGTTGGACTTGAACCCATTTGCCTTATCATGCCCAGCCAACTCCACTGGCAATTAGGCACATTTTTTGAGCAAGATCTACAAAGGATTCATTCATTTTGTCAATTTCTATAAAATATTAACTCATTCCACTTGAGTTCAATTTCATTTCTGCACTTACAATAAAAGTGAATTTCTTCTGTTGGAAAAAGAACGAAGCAATTCTCAAAAAGAATGCCAATATAAAAGCGCATAAAAGAGAAAGTAAAATATTAACTCTCATTTGGGAAAGAACACAAGTCTTCCAGCGTAGAATGCTGGTGTCACTGCCTCTGGACCAACAGCCTCTAGGCAGTTAAGCATGTAGTCTCCCTCAATAGCTTTTTCCTTTTGGCTAGGAAACCACCTAGCATGGTGAAATAAGTCAAATTGCAAACTCGCCAAAATCAAAAAACAGGAAAGTACAGCAACTGTGCATGGCCAATAATCCAAACTTCAGTAACAAAAAAGGCTAGCAGACATAGCCCCAGCTGGGGCTTTTATTCTTTGATATTATTTAAACAAACAATTTTTAACTGCTATTTGTGCTGGCTGTTTTTTGTTATTCAAGTTGCAAACTCACCCACGTAAAAAATGTTTGCATTTGCTTTGTACACCTGGCCTCCCAAACCTGTAATGGTAAGGCAGTTGCGGGTTTGTAGGCAGCAAAAGGCAACAGGGTGATGCAGGTGGAACGCACATGCCAGAGAAAGAGTGGCTGGACAGTAGTCACTCACATCCTCCTGTCTACTTCATAATCATCGACATTTTATGAGTAGCAGAGAACTTCTGCTATATTTTTAGGTTACAGGTACCCAGTGATTCTCCAAAAACATTACAATAATACCATAATGAATATCACTTTATCAATTGTTTATTGATACATCATGCATAGTGTAAATGGATTACTGTTTAAAGTAACAAAAGTATTATCCATACATCTACAGAAGACAGTATATGGGTGTTGATGGAAAGGGCATTTTCACATGCATATGACATCAGTAGAGGCAAAACAGTCAAGTCGATATGTTTCCATTTTATTTTTTATTTTATTTTTGTTTACCATGTTTGCCTGGATAGGTTTAGTCAATGCTCACTTTTCAGCAGAGGCCTGGGGAGAAAAGCTGATGTGTATTGCCAACGTTTTTAAGCATTAATTTAGTATTATTCATTAACAGTTACATATATATTTGCTAATTATATTACATTCATTACATTACTGGTAGACAGGAAAGTAGTTGGTACATGAAAATAGTGTTGGAGACATGATAGCAGAAAATATGAGAATGAAGAAACTAATGGTACACTCATAAGCTTAAGTGAGGTAAAAGGAAGGTTATAATTTGAAAGAAATGAAACACTGACCACACCAAGCAAGGGAAGCGGGGGTGACCATCTCAAGGGGGACAATGCTGTGATAGATGAAATGGAGAACATGTTCAGGGACAGTAAAAATGGAAAAGAATTAGACAGAAATGAGCATTTTGGAGAAACAACAGGCAAATCCACAACTTGAGAAACAAATTTAATTCTCTGATGTCTCGGCCATAGCCTTCAAGGAGTAAATGAGCATTTTGTACAGTGGTGCTCATGATGCAATAATGAGGTATGGTGGAGTAATATACTTAAAAAAAAAAAAAAACAAGACTCCATCATGCAGTTACTGTTCTGTATGGCAGTGTCAAATTAATAAGAAAAGGGCAATATGGGGAGGTATGTGCCTAATGGTCTTGTACATGTCACTGGACATCTGGCAGAGATGCATAGCAGACTTCTCCCTCACCACTGGGACTTTTAACTTATTTAATAGGTACTGAGAGCTTTGCAGACAAATTCTTAGATAAATTAAGTACACAGTGGAAAAATCAATGCAGGATACAGAATCTTTCATTAATTCCTTGGATACTATTTTTCATACTTATATTCAGTATTCAATGCACTCTGAGAAGGAAGTAATTCCGTGACTGAACTGCAGTGTTTTAGTTCTGACATTTAAGATACTCAGTGTCCACAGACCATAGGTGGATCTATGACAGGGTGCATTCACTGAATGTACAATACATTGAATTTATTGACATCTTGGTGATCTACCAATACGCAGCAGTAATGCTGAAATATGAGTCTTTTTTGGGTAAGAATAAAACACAGAGGTGAGGTACACTGAACTATTATAAAACCTTCAGCAGGTAAAATAAAGCTATGCAATATAATCTGCAGCATGCTTTTTTTTCGGTGGTATGAAAATATGAGTGAACATGAGACTTTTTCTATGCAATGTATAAAAAAGTATGTGCAATTTGTATGTGCATCCTTCTAGCAAATACAATTACTGACATGATGTGAAGTGTATTACCAATATATGAAACAGAAAATGTAAATTCCTAGACTAGGAAGCTAAAGAATTTCAAAAGTGCAATTAAAGATTTTTTTAAGAAGATGGTTAAGCAAAATCATGTAAACAAACTCATTAGCAGGTATATGTGTAATCCTGCTTAACTGCATCTCTGGCAGAGGCGTAAACCATATAGCTGAAATGTCAGTAGAAAGAAGTGACAAGAACTACCTTGCATCTTGTGACATGCAAGTTATTTATACACTTCCCTCTGCTTATTAAGTGTCCTGAAAATTCAGCTTATTATTTGGTAATACTTGTAGTTTAGAATTACTAGAAAACCATCTAGTTATTGACATTTGTTTTTCTTTCTTCTAATCTATTTGTTCAAAATGCTTATGTTCTGTTTCACTGCACATTTTCAAATTTTACTGTTTATCTGCTAACTGTACTGCTTAACTTTCTTTTGAAGTAAAACATTTTTAAAAACATTGTGGCTAGTCTTCCATTTAGTTAGTTAATAATAGGGTGTTTATTGAAAAACTGGGAGCAGGCTGATGGCACCCCAACACATTTCTGTTTAGAATTTGCCTTATTAATTGGAATGAACTATTAACTGGGAGTTTCCATGTCAGATATTCCAGGTATGACCTTAGGCCAGGAAAGAAGGCTACAATATTGGAGAATATTAGCTTTCATTTGAAATTAACATGTGTGTGTGTGTGTGTGTGTGTGTGTGTGTGTGTGTGTGTGTGTGTGTGTGTGAGTCCATTCAGAGTACGAGAAGGCACTGAAATCAATTGTGTGTGTGGTGAGAAGGGATCCTAGGACTTCGGCAAAGATTCTAATTCAAGTGTTCACTCTGAGGTTTATTTCTATTTGTGGATGATATAGGTCCACAAATAAGGCAGCATATCATATTTTCTGTACTCTCTTGAGGTTAAACTGCATTTAGTAAATTGCTTGGCCATTCTTATGTGCATCCCCTTGGTGTACTTAAATCTGTATGGGATCAGCAGTATGATTTAACAGACGATACCCCCTTGCTGATCATCAGAGTTTTAGATTTTTAACATTAGAGATAGTATTAGAAGTATGCAGTGGAGCAGACTGCAGGCATAAGAAAATATTCTACAGTCCTCTAAATATTCACACTATGTCTCAGAACTGTAGCCCACCCTGAATAACCAAGTTCATGGAAGACTTGTGTTCTAGAAACGTGTTGGTAAAGGTGGCATTACTGCAATACAGAGATGCTATGATGATGCGAGATCCAGTAATGTCTAGACAACAGTATTTATGGCAGGTTCATGGAAATAGCAACAGTAGTAGTATTTTTACAGTAGATTTACACAAGCAAAGATTGTACTTTTTGTTTGAATGGGAGGGTAGAGAACCTAAGGGATATACTGGTACATGAGGAATGGTATACAACAATTCAGGTTGTACAGCTATCCATTTCTCATTTAACCATTTTGCCACCAATCTTTTCCTAATAACTGCCTGGTTTTTATCAACCTTGTGATTCTGTTTTACAAGAGAGCATAGATAGCATGGATAGACTTGGTCTACAAAGTACAGAACAACTTTTTTCTTTATGATTCAAATCTTTTTATAACACTCCAAGATTTAAAAAAAAAAAAAAGTGTTAATCACAACACCCAGCCTCAGCAAATATGTAGTCTGGCCCCGTACACTTTGTGGCAGCATATGCTTTTGAAGGATGATTCTGTCATCTCAAGTTTAATTTTCTACACATTGTATTGCAAGTACTTGGGCTTCTTTAATTAATGTGCAGTGCAGTACGAATTGAACATTTAAATACAATTCCAAAGACGTGTCTAGAACACTTCTCCCTGGGCCTCTGCTGAAAATAGGGTCTGTCCTAGTCAGATTTTCCCAGTCAACAAATGTTAAATAAATAAATAAAATAATTAACTTATTTATAAAAAATGACACCCCAAGAATTTATTCTTGGAGTGGCTCTTTAAAACAAATACTTCCGGTATACATAGCTTCTCATGAGTTTTTATCTATTTTTTTCTTAGAGACCTTTGAAAAATGAATAAGTTGGATAAATATTCTATCAAGTGTGTGTACAGAAACAAGAAACTTAAGTGCATCCATACTTTGTATAAAGAAAACTGTTATAAAATGGGTAAAATAATCACATGCAAGCTTTAAGTTCATACTAGAAATCACAAAATATCTGTTATTTGCCTGCTTTTGCACTGGACTTTTTAATGCAATTTATTCACTATCATCAAAGCTTGATTGTTGACTCTCTAAATGTTTTATTTTATGCTTAGCCTAAAAGAATCATATTCTTGAGGCAACTCAGCCTATATCATGCATTCAGTCTTAACATGAAAAAAGATCCCAAAACATTTAAAAGAAGCTGTAGCCATCAGGCGGCCATCAGTGGATGCATCTATAACCTTAGCAAGCCCCGTAAACCATACATTTTTCCTTTCAATTATGAGTCATTCAACACACTGAAAAACATAAGGATCCATAAAATTATTGGGTGACTGGGGCTCTGAGTTGTTAGGCTGCATAAAAATTGTTTAGCTCAAGGAGCACTTGATTTGTCTTCCCAGCCAGCTACTGTGTTGTCAGCTATTAGGCATGAATTAGTAGCTATCATTCCTAGAAGAAAATGAGCAAATATGCAAGTTAATTTGTCTGGTGGCTGGATGAAGATAGGAAGTCTTTAACAGCAGCTTGATAAGTGGATTAAGTGATTTAATTTGAAGAGTAAGGATGTGATTTGCTTTGAGGTTTTGCACTTCATCTGAATAACTCCCTGACAACTTAACAGCTTAGCCTCAGTTTTGGGGTATCACTCAGTTTTCTTGGAAACTTCTGTCTGAGCAGTAGCCCAATTGGAAGCTTCTGTCTGAGCAGTAGCCCAAGTCATATGACAGCCACAGAAAGCCTAACTGTGAAACCTACTGGAGGTATTTATGCATCAAACATTGGCAATCATGACAGAGGTTGCCAAAGTACAATGCTGTAGCTATAAGACTGTAGATATTCATGCTGCAGGTTCATTAATTAGTACATATGCATGCAAGCCCCATGTGTGGGATACTATTACTTTTGCATGTAGGGTATGTCCTAAGCAAAATATACTTGAAAAGCAAAAATTCAGACAACAACATTGCCCTTCACATTCCGTACTGATCTGCATACAGTCTCACACAGTTTACCACCATATAATCGACGGACGGATGGTCGAGCCCTGATGACCGAAAGGAGTGTGACAAATATGCATATTGTCAAACATAACTTCGAATCGCAAACCTGCACCCCCTTTGTGACCCATGTTAGCACTCGTTTTGGATGTAGAGAGGTGGAAAATGTCACATTTGGTGGTTTTGTGACACTCTGACCGTTCGACATGCAAAGATTTGGTTATCGGACTCTATCATTGTTGGGTTCGACTGCTGTGTGTTCGGTTATGCAGTGATAAACGATCACACTTCACTATTCAGTCAACAACAGATTTTGTGACAAATGTATACATGTACAGTAGCAAGCTGTGCACATACACTTGCATGTATAATATTATCAAATATATCACTATCAGAAGAAGCAGATGAAAAATAATCACGCTGTTTCTCCATCAGGTGTAAACATACTCCTTTATAACATTTTATACCTGATAAGTACTATGCAGGACTGACTCACAGAGGCTTTTACTGTGCAGACCTGCAAAATACAGATTCCTTAATAGGTACAACTGTCCTTATCCATGAATTATTGCCAAGAAAACTGCTGATCGATTACTACTGCAGGGAGACAGAATTGCCTTACCATGATTTAGTGCATGCAGCTGTATGCACAAAAACCTTCCTTACTTGGGCTGCAGTTTTCTACAGTACTTGCTATACTTTATTCTTGCCTCTAGCAGGTTGCCTACACTGTGCTACTCAGTGGAGATTTTAAGCACCATGTCGTATTTAGCTGCATGTAATAAAAACATGAGAGGTCTATGTAATACTTTGTGTTTTTGTATTAAGTACCTCGCATGTAAAAGGCCCAGGATACAAATCCTCTGAATGTACAGAGAGCTCCTGGATACTAGAAATTTCACGATATAGCATGGTATACATTAGCTGGCCTAGGTACAGCAATGAATTCAGTTATGGCAAACTGGACTGGCAATTCTTTCTCATTAGGCAAGTAATTTGATATTCATCTGTCTGCATCTCAAAATAAGAATTCAGGCCTTTACTGCCTGATAATTTTGAAGTGTATGCCATCCTGACTTTTACTGTCTCTACAAGAGTAACAAATCAGCAGTTGTCATGGGGATATTCCCGGGAGACATTTAGAGGAATTCTGCTTCCATCTGTATTCAATTATATGCCGTGCTTCAACATAAGAAATTTACTAAATTTGTGTGGCACAGAGATTCGCAGTGATGTGCTACAGGTCATATTGACAAATGATGTACTACTTTTAATTAATAATATAATATACTTTCTGGATGTTTTACATGCTATCTGTTGCTGACCCTAAAAGAAAAAAATTTTTAGTAATGTGAACATTTAATAAAACAGATTCTGATTTCCACCAATCACTGATCTTCTTATGTCTAATTTATGAAAGAGGCACTCAGTTCTGCTGAGCCAAGCCCACATACTGTTCAGGACCTATTCTTGAAACTACAGTGGATATAAAAAGTCTACACACCCCTGTTAAAATGTCAGGTTATTGTGATATAAAAAAATGAGACAACAATAAATCATTTCAAAACTTTTCCCACCATTATATATACAATTTCCTCCCACATCCCAAATACATGCTGTAGGTTGATTGGACACTCTAAATTGGCCCTAGGTGTGAGTGTGTGCGTGTGTGTGCCTTCTGTGGAAGGTTGGGTGCCGGGCTGGCAACTCGACACCGTAAAACTCCACTGCCAATCATAAGCGGACAGGTGATCCACTGTGGTGACCCCTAACTGGGAAAAAGCCGAAAGAAGAAGATATAATACAATTCAATAGAAAAACAAACCTGTTAGGGGAAAAATATAAATAATAAAAAACATACAATATGCTGGTTGCATAAGTGTGCACACCCTTAAACTAATACTTTGTTGAAGCATGTTTTGATTTAATTACAGCATTCAGTCTTCTTGGGTACACACATGCCATCAGTTAGAGAGACTCTGATTAACCCCAAATAAAGTTCAGTTGTACTAGTAGGATTTTCCTGACATTTACTCAGTTGCCTGCTACAGCAAAAGCCATGGAGCCATGGAACAGAGAGCTTACAAAGAATCAAAGGGATGTCACTGTTGAAAGGCATCAGTCAGGAGAAGGGTACAAAAACATTTCCACAGCATTGGATATAACCATGGAACACAGTAAAGACAGTCATCAAAAAGAGGAGAAAATATGGGACAACAGTGACATTGCAAAGAACTGGACGTCCCTCCAAAAACTGATGATAAAACAAGACAAAAACTGGTCAAGGGAGGCTGCCAAGAGACCTGCCGAAACACTGAAGGAGCTGCAAGAATTTCTGGCATGTACTGGTTATGTACTACATGTGAATCTCTCATATTTTCCAAATGTCTGGACCATGGAGTAGGCTTGCAAGACGGAGGCCTTTTCTTACACAGAAAAATACCCAGGCCCAGCTATAATTTGCAAACAATACAAGTCTCCCAAAAGCATATGGGAAAATATGTTATGGTCTGATGAGACCAAGGTTGAACTTTTTGGTCACAATTGCAAAAAGTACCTTTGGCGCAAAAACACTTCGCATCAACAAAAGATCATCATCCCCATGGTGAAGCATAGTGGTGGCAGTATCATGCTTTGGGGTTGTTTTACTTCAGATGGAACTGTGCTTTAGTCATGGTGGAGGGAATTATGAACAGTTCCAAATACCAGTCACTTATGGCTGAAAACCTTCAGACGTCTGCTAGAAAGCTGAAGATGAAGACGAATTTCACCTTTCAGTACAACAATGACCCCAGCCATACATCCAAATCAACAAAAGAATGGCTTCACCAGTAGAAAATCGAAGTTTTGGAATGGCCCAGCCAGAGGTCAAACCTAAACCTAATAGAAAATCTGTGGTGTGCCCTGAAGAAGGCAGTGCACAACAGATGCCCTCGCAATCTGACAGATTTTATGCTCAACTCCTGAGAGACTTGCTTGACTACAAACATCTGCATTACAAGCTGAATCGAAGTGAAACTTGCAGTAGTGAATTTTAGTCTTCTGTTAAGTACAAACTTGCATATTTAGAAGTACTGTATTTTCATTTTTTCTGTTTCCTAATTCTGTGTTTCTGAACAGTGTGCTGTGCATCTCTCTGCAGCTAATTTGCTATAAGAGCAGGTGGTGTTATCACTTCTTTGTTATCTGATATTTAATAGCCTAGAGTGATTCCTCTGTACTTTAATTGCTAGCCACAAAGTTTGAGAAATCATTTTATGCTCAACTCCTAAGAGACTTACTTGGCTAGAAACATCTCCATTACAAGCTGAAGCTAAGTGAAACTTGCAGTAGTGAATTTCAGTCTTCTGTTAAGTACAAACTTGCAGTTTTAAAAGTACTGTGTTTTCATTTTTTCTGTTTCCTAATTGTGTGTTTCTGAACAGTGTACTGTGCGTCTCTCTGCAGTTAGTTCCCCACCCTCCCTCTCTGTTCCTGTGTTGGTGGCTCTGGATTTGCCTGCCCCTCCTGTAAGTCTGTATTAGAATACTCCTCCTGGGTCCATCTCATTTGCTCACTTAACCGAGTACAGTTAGATCATATTCTGAGTCTAGTGTCTACTCTACTTAATACAGAAAGAAGATTTGAGAAGGCCAGCCCACTTAGGTTCTTCCTTCCTCTCTTCATGCACTTAAAAAAAAAAAAAATTTGCACTTTATTCATTTGCTTTTACTGTATTTGTGTTTCCTCCTACTTTATTTTGCTTTTCTTAAAAGTACTCAATTTTATTATGCTTCATTTATTACTGCTTGGTTGTAGCCTGATTAAATTGTAACGGTTATTCTAAGTCTTTTGGTTTAAGCACTTGGGCTTCATACAGGCTGTTTTACATTAAGAATGTTTGTGGTCTACACTTTTGTGGGAGTAGAGGCTTGATTCTGCCCTTCTGAGCTGGGAATTTCTGGTTACAGGCTTACTGTGACTGCTTATTTGAACTGTTTCATTCTGAAATTGGTGTGCCTTGTTGCTGTAGCATAGACCAAATTCAGGCCTGCTGAATCTAGCTTTGTTTGTATAACTTGAGCACTGATCCAGGCATCTTTTTCTGGAGAAGGTTCCCCTGCATCCTAGTAAGCAGGGGTGTGCAGTTAGAACGTGTCTTATTGAAGACTGCTGGAACAGGGCTCAGTTTTGAGCTTTTTTTCTGGTTAATTGGGTAACTTGTTTAAGTCAGTTTGTTTTCTATTGTTTTATATATATATATATATATATATATATATATATATATATATATATATATATATATTTTTTTTTTTTAATTGCACTTTATTCATCTTCTTTTACTGTATTTGTGTTTCTTCATACTTTATTACTGGGGGCATTGACTACAACTCTGATCTGCGATATATAACAATAAGTATCCTTTTCTGTGCTTTTAAACTTTTTTTGAGTGTACCTGCTTTATTTTCTGAAAAAAAAAAAACAAAACACAAATATATATATATATATATATATATATATATATATATATATACTTGCTTCACGCCTTTCTAAGCTAGTATAGTCCGGTTTTCAGGTTAGTGCTGAATTCAGGGCTGTGTTACAAATCTCTGTGTTTGCCCATACCTTACTTGGATAGAAGGAAGTTTCTCTGTTTACCTGTGAGAGAGGGGAGCTTTGAGCAGCCTATCTGTCCCTGGAGGAGGGTTTCAGCCCAGAAATTAGTAGTTTATTGGCCATTTTGGGCTAATTTCTCTCTCTTTCTTTTCCCTGCTATAAATACCATATTTGCCTGGTTTTGTGCACCGGGCAGTGCCGGTTAGCTAGGGTAAAACTATTCCTGGCTCCACAAAGTCTCCTCTTCAATTTTTCCCTTGGAACTAGACAAGCTTTCAACTTAAGCCCTCAAGCCATTCATTTCTCAGTCCGGCACTTGCACAAAACATACTGCAGGCACTTATAGACCCTAGCACTAAACCCTCCTGTACTGTACAGAAGGACAAGGCTCTCTATTCGACCTTAACAGCCATCCAGTAAAACAGTTCACTGTACCTATCCAGGCATGTCCAAAGGGCAGTTTCAGGTGTACTCTCCAGTCCAACTGGTGAATCTGGGCATTTTGAGGCAATGTTACAACTGCCTCATGTACATACACAATCCTTTCCTCCTACCACCAAACACTAATACATGCAAGAGATGAAGTTATACAGCCATACTAGAGGCTAAGCTCTCTCAACCCAAGACTGGATCAGACAGTCAAGAGGAGAAGGGAATTACTTGCATCAAACCACCAGTCTTACATAGACCCATTAAACCAGCACCGGCAAAACACACACAAATACATGAAAACATACCTGGAGACTTTTAATAAAAATCTGCAAAACCAACAGACACCTCCAAAGCAAACATCCAAGCAACCTCCACCCCCCCCAACACAAACCATGAAACACATACTTCACAAAACCAGTGTGCCATGCAATCACAGCCCTTAAGGCAAAATAACATACCCAACATACTAGTAATAGGTGACTCTATAGTCAGGCACACTTACTTCCCACTCACTAGGCTGAATAAGGAGAAGGTTACTGTTAGCTGCCTGATGGGTGCCAGGGTCCGCCACATAACACAAGCACTCAGGTCACTCCAGAACAAGTCCAAATATGACTCTGTCATTGGCCATGTTGGTGTGAATGACCTGAACCGTACCTCCTTGGACTACATGGAGAGAGACATGGAAGGGCTCTCTGATCACATAGCCCAGGCTGGTATGGCCCTGACCGTGAGTAGCATCCTGCCCTCACCAAGAATGATACCACGGTATAAAGAAAAAACTCTCAATTTCAACAATTGGCTAAGTTTCTGGTATCATTCAAAGGGGATCCAGTGTCCGTCCACCTGGGATGACATGCTTGACAAGCCACCCTTAGGCTTTCAAAGGCTCTTGCCACCCCCAAAATGCCTTTTTAGGCAGGGCTCAAAAGACAAACCCACCACCGTAAATAGCACAAGTAACAAAAAACTGAGGGTAATGCTACTCATTGCCAGAAGTCTAAACCTCAAAATGAATGCACTCGAGGCACTCCTCAGTATGGAGAAAATCAATGTAAGTGCAGTAACAGAAACCTGGTTTAAGACTCCAGAGAGCACCCCAGCACTACCAGGCTACAACTTGTATCATATATTTCAGCCACAGAACCCAAACTGAAATACAAAAGGTGGGGGCGTATCCATATTCATCAAGGATTCCCACACCTCCAGGTTAGTGACACAGCACGATGCTTCAAAGATCATCCACATGCAACTAACAATGGGCAAAATTGCAATTCAAATTGTAGCTTGCTACAGATCACCCACCATGTCCCAGGACCCCCATTCCATGTTTCTGGAAACACTGGGAAACAAAGTTCCTGCCAAACACCCTAGTATTGGGTGATTTCAATTACCCAAACATTAACTGGGAGAACTACTCAAGTACTAACTCCCTTGCCTAACTTTTCCTAAAATTTATAAACTCAAACACCCTGGTTCAACTGGTTAACACTCCCATCAGAGGTGACAACATATTGGACCAGGTCATCACCAACATGGGCGACTGTGTTCCACACCAGAGGTCAACCCCTCACTGGTTAGATATGACCATAAACAAATAACTTTGGATATCCATATTCCGCCCCCACTCCCGAACAAGAAAACCACTGTAAAAACCTTTTCAAAAGCAAACTTCACATTACTTAAGACCGAGGTGGAAAGTTTCAAAGCCCCCATGCTGAAGGATAACACTGTCCAAGCTGCAAAATCCTTTACTAATGCATTCTACGGGCAGCTACAAGAATGCATGGATCGTGCCATCCCAAGCAAAACCAAGACTCACTCCTCCAAGAAAAGGAAACCAGTCTGGTGGACTCCTGCCATAGACAAGCTATACAATAGGAGGAGGAAACTAGTACAGAAGAGAGTAAAATCCCAAGAAGGGAAGACATCCCTGATCAGTATCAGCAAGAAACTACGATCATTCATAAAATCATCCAAGGCGAGCTTTGAAAGAAAAAATGCCAAGGACTCCAAAGATAACCACAAGGCATTCTTTAGCTATGTCAAGAAACTAAGTGACAATGCTCAGATCTGCTCGGAGTTAGTGCAGAATGGCAAAAATACACTGAATCGACAGATATCGCCAATATCCTGGCAGACAGGTTCAGCGCAAACGTCACCCCCCTCTCACCCCCAAAAGGGCCCATAACCATACCAGAAGAATGTAGAGTCCCTGAAATTACAGACACTCAGGTTAAAACAGCCCTCTCCAAAGCCAAAAACACAGCATCAATGGGACTGGATGGTGTCCCAGGCTGCGTCCCACACGAGCTCAAAGACGAAGTAATCCCTCACCTAACACACTGTTCAAACTCAGCCGCTCCACAGGCTACATACCCATAGAGTGGCACACAGCAATGGTTATTCCGCTCCACAAAGGTGGAGCCATAACAGACCCCGGGAACTATCGCCCTATAAGCCTGACTAGCTTGGTCAGCAAGGCTATGGAGCGCATCATCATGGAACTCATTAACAGAGACATTGGGAAGCTCCAAACACTGGACCCTACCAAGTTTGGCTTTGTTAAGGGCAGATCATGCCTCCTAAACCTGGTGGACTTCTTTGACACAGTTACCAAGGCTATAGATGAGGGAAAGGTGGTACACACAGCCTACCTAGACCTCGCTAAGGCCTTCAACACCATTTTCCATTCTGGTATTATAGACAAGCTCACCAGCCTGAACATATACCCCTACATCATATGATGGGTTGCCACCTGGCTCACGGACAGAACCCACATGGTGAGAGTTGCGGAGCTAGGTCCGACTCTAAACCAGTTACAAGTGGCATTCCCCAGGGCTCAGTCCTAGGACCCCTCCTGTTTGGCATATACTTCTCAGAGGTACAAGCAAGCACAGGAGAACAATGGCTGACCAAGTTCGCAGACGACTGCAAACTAGGGCTATAATTTACTCGCCGGCTGACACAGACATCCTCCAAAAGGGTCTCACTGAGACAGATATCTGGTGTCAAAATCATGGCCTCAAGCTAAATGCCAAAAAGTACATAGTCATCCCCTTTGGAAAAAACAAAGTACCCACAAACTACCACATAGGTGGTAGTCCCCTAAAAACAGAAGACGTAATAAGGGATCTGGGGACCCAAGTAGATAGTAATCTCACCATTGATAATCACATTGCCAAAGTGGTTAGAAAATCCTTCTACGTGGCCCACCTAACCACAAAAGGGTTCACATCCAGATCAAAAGAGGTCATTGTGCCCCTCTACTCATCACTCATCAGACCCATCATACAGTATAACGCCCCATTTGGGATGTACCTTACAAGGCACCTGCAACAGCTGGAAAGACCACAGAAGTACATCACCAAGAGGATCACTGGCCTCAAACAGATGCCCGATGCAGCTCGACTGAAGAAACTCCAGTTGTACTCGGCTGCATACCACCTACTCAGAGGTGATCTCTGTCTGACATACAAGGCCATGCCCAACCCAGAATTGATGGACATGCTCCACCTAAAGGAAACCTTATCCCCTCTAGCCACATGCTCTAGGGATCTAAACCTCACCACAACAATAAATAGGACATGCTGGAAGGATAGATTCCTGTCCCAGAGACTTCCCATGTTTTGGAACAAGATCCCAACCTACATTAGGCAGAGCTCCTCGCTAACACTCTTCAAAAGAAACCTTGACAAGTGGATGGGAAACAAAGTTTACCTCAGGGATCACTTCAGTGGCTCTGCTGGACATAGGCACAGGGAACTAATCTAAGGGGGTGGCGAAAGCCAACACATTCTGGCTAGGCTTATAAATGCCTTCAGGCAGATAGCCTAGTACAACCTATGATCCTATTAACCTATTTGGAGTGCTTTCACAAGGAACACTGGGGAAAATATTGCCAAGCCAAGATGTGCCACGCTGATAGACTCCTACCCAAGAAGACTGAATGCTGTAATTAAATCAAAAGGTGCTTCAACAATATATTAGTTTAAGGGTGTGTACACACAACAAAGTATTAGTTTAAGTGTGTGCACACTTATGCAACCAGCATATTATATGTTTTTTATTTTTTATATTTTTCCCCTAACAAAATTTGTTTTTCAATTTAATTATACAGGTTATAGGTCACATTAAAGGTGGGAAATGTTTTGAAATGATTTATTGTGGTCTCATTTTTTTATATCACAAAAACCTGACATTTTAAAAGGGGTGTGTATACTTTTTATATATACTCTAGGTCATCAGTCAGGGCTGCAAGCACAAGTGTAAACACTTTTCCATTGGTTTAGCTCTGCATCTAATCTTCCCCCAAACAAATATACTTCCTTCACTCCTTCTGACATATAACTCATGCAATAATTTCATACATTTTAAGAGAAGTTGTGAAAATGGCACAATCAGATATAATGCAATCAATAACCTAAGCTCAGTGATATTTCTACAATATACCCTAGGTCTTCAATACTGTCTTCTGCATTGCTTTCCTTCCCACAATGCCTTGATTTCAGCATAGGTATTCCTTCATCTTCTATGTCCTCAGCAATATCTTCCTATTTCTGCCTTAAGCCTCTGCTTCAAGCCATACTGCTAAATTTTTGAACTGTGTAGTTTTATTATGCTTGTAATATATTCAGCTGGCACACAGGTTCCAGTTTTCCATTCTGAAGTTGAATTCCACTTTGCTAATTTTCGTTGTTTGCATGTAATAGGTTTGGCTGGAATGTATCCTTGCACTTGCATTTATAATTTTTGTGTAATTACATGAATAATGATGTGCTCATGATCACTATTTGTCAAACAACAAAACAGAAATATATAACTTAAAATGTCCTTTTCTTTCTTTTTCCAACGTAGTGATCTTTGACTTAGTTTGCATAACTTTTGGTGGTGCAGGCAGAAATACTGCTTTTTATTATTATGTTTGCTTTAATATTTAATCTTTTTGCTGCAATTTTTTCATTTTATGATTTAATGCTTAATGCCTTTTTAATTAAACTTATTTTATGCAGCTGTAAGATAAGAGCAGCTGTGTTTTTTCAGGGAATAAATGTTGCATCTTCAAAAATACCAAGTGACTGGTCACACATCATCATAGGGGAAACTATGCATAAAACCTCAATTCACTGTACTTCTTCCCTCAGATCTACACATCTCCTGTAAAGGCATGCATTTCATTGGGCTTGTGTTATGGAACAATTACTTTTCTGCTTGCTTCCTCCTGTTTGCTTTCAGCAAGGCTGCACTGAAGAGTTGGCATTGATTTTAACACCATATGTAGTTCAACACAAAGAAAGCTTATACATAATTAAAGAAATTATCTTTTCATGAAGGCATCATCTGGAGTTGTCACACTGAAAACATTTAATAGTCAAAATATTGACTTTTTTGATTGGGCTAATTCTGTTTTAAATATGTTATTTATTTACCCAGTCTAAACTTGCTCAACTCCTTTATCCTTTTTCAAAGAACAGCAAGCCTCTGTCAAATTTCAGAAGCAGAGAGGGAGAAAGGATATTCACTTAAATGGATAGCAGATGTCACAGGCTGTTATTCTCAGGCTACAGAAAAGGAAATGATTGACCAGGGAACAGACATGTATTTTTCACTGTCATATGCTACAGGCATTAGAAAGGATTTACTGCTTCACTTGTAATTTATATACTGCAAATACCAAATATCTGACAGGTTTACAATCCTAGTTGGTCATAAGATGAAAACAGATTCCTCACATTACCATGAGGCTATCTGTTCTTCTTCAAACTCACATGTGTTAACTGGAATATTTGTCTCCTGGAGGCTATTCACAGGCCTTCTCATAACTCCTCACCTCACATGTACAAGCCTATCACACTTTTTTATTTTCACCCTTTCTGTTTTGGGCGACACTGATCATAACAGAAGCTTATTGTGATAGGATGTCTGTGTGATTTATAGAGAAATTGAAAGTTTTTGGTGTTGTAGCAACAAACAGACAAATCCAATGTCTATCACGTCTAACTGTTGCAATAACTTTTTCAAACAGCATTATAACATCCATCAGCATTATGATATATTTTTTGCTAAAATGGAAATGTCAGCTGTCCTTTAAGAATTTTCAGTTAATAAGCATGCCTGTGCCAGTTCTGTTGGAAAAGAGTGAACATTCCTTTATCCTAATGACCCAAATATTATTAGCAGTTTAGCTGCTGGTAGAAACGGCCAGTAGAAAGAAGATTTTCTAAACAGGGGGCTTCTTACATCCCTTTTAGATAACAGCCAACGGCAGTATGCCAAAAGTGCAGATTTCAGGTTGAATTCTTAGTGAAAATGAAACTTCACTAAGGCCTTTGCCTTCGAGGAGGCAGGGCTTTTGAGATGATATCTTTCTCAGAAGTGGGAGCTAACAACTTTCACTTAGAATGATTGCAATGGCATACGCAGAGTGACCGATTAAGGCAATTAAGTAAGTAAATAAATGGATTCTTCAAGATGAAAGCTTACGCCAGTTCCATAGCTCTCCTCTCATTTCATCTCTAAGAAGCTACAAATAGGCAGTGCAACTCTTACCTCTATGGAAATAGGCAGGCTGATTCCATAATATGGGGGGTTGGGGGGGGGGGGGGACTAAATTGCTGGACATCTGAAGAAATTCTAATACCAGAAGTGTGTGTATCTACATGTATAAAAAGTTAAAAGAACATAACTGTGTCACTCAACTACTGTAGATTTTAAATATGTACACATTTAATTGTTTGAGGCCTGTTTTGATGAAAAAATAACAGTATCTGATATTTGGCAGGTTACTGTAACATAATGGCATCTTTCCACATGTGAAGTAAAAAAAAGTGCTCTGATGGGCTAGGATGAAGGAGGAGTCTTGAACATGGATTTCCAGTGTTGTGTTTTAAACCTACATTCTGGTATTTTAGATTGAGTTGAGTGCTTACTTCTATTGACTGATGTTCATAAGATCTAAACCCTGTCACTCTTTTGGCAGTGGTAATGCCTTAAGTGTGAGCCTGATGAAAACAAGAAAGCAATATTTTAATCAACAGGTGAAACAAAAACGTATTTATAATCCAGTTAGCATAACTCGTTTCTCGTGTCCATCCAATATCTGAGGCAATACAACACATGGTACCTTTTGCACCTCTCTGGATGAATGAAAAAGATCCCAACTGTAGTTTCTCGGAATAGATCTCAACTATACTCCACAGCTACTATGGCTCCGTGCACACACAAACTCCACAACCATTAAATTCTCGTGTCAGGTGTCAGCTTCTTGGGATCTGTCTAGCAAACTACAAATACATTTGATTTACTTTCTAAAAATAACAATGTTCACAGTTTACGAATTACATGGTCTTTCCCCACACAAGCACAGACACATTTATTTTATTTATTTACTCTTTGTTCACTGGTTAAGTGGATTGGTATATTGACCCTTTTCAGTCGATACCAGAGCTCAAAGAGCAGTAAATATATTACAGTTTTTCAATCAACATTATTATACATAGAAAAAGTACATAGCAAAATTCAAAACATAGTAAGATTAAATGCAGAAAGTTAACATTTAAAAGATATAGTCTGAATGCATTGAGAAGAAAAAATACATATTACACACACACACACACACACACACACACACACACACACACACACACACACACACATATATTTATATATGTATGAGCTCCCTTCATGTGATGAAACTTTCAAAAGTTTGACAATCATATGGAAGAGACCATATGATCGAACTTTTGAAAGTTAGAACGTTCTTAATGGAGATCTCCGAGCGGAATGGGAGGATTTCCCATTTCCGCACTGTAGTGCGATCTCGGAGTTGGTATATATATATATATATGAATAGCTGGGGTTGTGGGGAGTTCATGGGAGCTTGCCTCCATGCTAACACTGTTCAGGTAATTGTTCTTTTTTTTTACTTTTTTATTTGATGTTCGAACTTTCAAAAGTTTGATCATATGGTCTCGGCCATATGAAAGTCAAACTTTTGAAAATTTGGTCATCTGAAGTAGACCCATATATATAGGGAATCTCCAAACTCTATATCCTACGGAATTTGGTTTTCTGAAAGGTAGATCATTCCTGCTCAACCTGGTTGACTTCTCTGAGTCAGTCACCAGAGCTGTGGGTGAGGACAAGGCAGTTCAAAGAGCCTACCTCGATCAGGCCAAGGCCTTTGATACCATTCCCCACTCAGAAATTATTAATAAACTCACCAAACTAGGCATCAACCCCTATATCACTAGGTGGTTTGCAAATGGGCTCACAGATAGAACCCACAGTGTGAACGTAGCGGACTCCATGTCAGACTGCCGACCAGTCATGAGTGGAGTCCCACAGGGATCAGTCCTGGATCCACTCCTGTTTAGCATCTACTTCTCAGAAGTCCAGGCCAACACGGAGGGACTCTGGCTGACCAAGTTCACAGACAACTGCGAGTTGGAAGCCATTATTAACTCCCCAAGTGATGTAGACATCCTACAGAAAGGTCTCACTGAGACCAATGACTGGTGTCGAAATCATGGCCTTAAGCTTAATGCAAAAAAAAATGCGTCATCATCCCCTTTGGGAAAAATGTAATTCCCAGTAATTACCACATCGATGGAAGCCCACTGAACACTGAAGGTGTTATCAGACATCTGGGGACAAAGGTCGACAGCAACCTCTCCTTCGACCACCACATTACCACTGTGGTCAGAAAGTCCTTCTATGTGGAAAATCTCATTACCAAGGGTTTTGCATCCAGGAAGGAAGAGGTCCTCATCTCTATCAACCCTTCTCTCATTAGGCCAATCATAGAGTACAATGCCCCATTTAACATGTACCTCACTAGGCACATGCAACAGCTGGAAAGGCCACAAAAGTACCTCATGAAGAGGATCCTAAGCCTTAAACACATGTCCTACATGGACAGACTCAAAAAACTCTAGCTGTTCTCTTTCTCATATCATCTACTAAGAGGCGATCTCTCTGCTTGACTTACAAAGCCATGTTTGACCCAGCTCTGTTAGAAATGCTCCAGCTAAAGAAATCCCAATCCCTCCACAACCTCAACCTCATTACTACAATCAGCAGAACATGCTGGAGGGACAGGTTCATAACCCAGAGACTGCCCATCCTCTGTAATACACTTCCCATACAGTTCAAGCAGAGCACCTCACTGGCCCTCTTCAAGAGAAATCTTGATGAGTGGATGGGAAATAGAAAGTTTACCCTAGGGATCACTCCAGTGGCTCTACTTGATAGAAGCACTGGAAACTAACATTGGGCAGTACGATGCCAGGGCACTTCTATGGGCTAAGCTTGTAAAGGCTCCAGGGCCATTAGCCTAGTACACATCTATGAAACTATATACACAGATATATATATATATATATATATATATATACATACATACATATACACCCACACGCGCGCGCACACACACACACACACACACACACACACACACACACACACACACACACACACACACACACACATATATGTGTCTACAGTGACCCATCAAAATTACAGTTCAGGGAACTGCAATTTCAAGTCCATTTTCACAAAATTTCATTTAACCGAAAATGCATTTTCATGACAATGGAGTTACGAAACAAACAAAAAAAATACACTAAACACATTTATCTGGGGGGGGCAAGCACCCCTGCACCCCCCCACACTCCTCCTACTTATATAAACTAACTCCTAGATCACTACAGTGGGGAAAAGGGAATATTACTTTATCCTTACTGTACCACAATCTACAACAAGCTCTCCTCCCATACACTACTGAGGAAACAACGTATCTGCACTACCACAAGATCCTAGAACCGGCACCATCTCTTCACTAAACCGATTTTCGCAAAAGTACATTTTCAGATAAATGCACTTTTGTGAAAATGTACTTGGGGAAATTGCAGTTCACTGAACTGTAATTTTGATGGGTCAAAGTAGACACACACACACACAGACACAGACACACATGGACATATACAAAATGCACACTAAGATAAATACAGTGCAGTCACAAATACATAAATTCCTATATACATATAAAATATCTGAGTAGAAGATTCCACATTATGAGGCTGAGAAAAGTTTATTAAATTTATTCTACTATTCATTATATGAAATGGATAAGTATTGTCATGCTAGCAGTAGCAAGTAGATTCAGTAAAGGGATGCTCTTTGAGTGCATCTTTGAAGCTTTTACTGATTTCTCAGTTTTGGATGTGCGCAGACAGGTATTTCTAGGTAGCAGACAGTCGAGAGGAGGGTCTCTCTCCTCCAACAGTTTAAATGAATGACTTACTAGAGAGAAACTGCTGTCTGTGTACTTCTGAGTACACTCAGTGACCATGTTTTAGCACCTTGTAAATTAGGATACTTAGAAGAAAAGGGGCCCTGTGAGGCATTCAAAGCTGTTTGGATTTTTTTTTAGCAAACTGCTGAAATGGCAGTATAAGGAGAAAAGGACCTAATAAAAGGAGCATATCATCCCATCTGCCACCTGAGTTATGTGCATTGACAAGTGGTGCTGTTAATCAGTCACCTAAACTGCAAGAGAAGCACAGAAGGTACAGCTGTTAGGACAGGCTTTCTCCACAGCCTAAATAATAACTAGGCTTTGTGCAAAGGTTAACTTTCATAACCATTCTCCACAGATGGCTGTAATAACAGAGTTAAATAGTCAGGAAATAAGCATAGGCTAAAGGTGAGAGAGTACAAGTACAGGCACAAGCTGAATAACACTGGGTGAGACCGATAAGGGATCTAGTGATGACAGAGGGAGAAAAGAAGGGGCAGCTCATCACATAAGTTCAGTTTAAACAAATTTACAACAGTTATAATTTGCTAGCCATTCTCCATAGCATCCCATCTCCATGTAATTCCAGACAACTTTATAAGGACCATCAGGGATATCCAATTTCAATAGTGTTTTTTATATATTTATAGGTTTATAGGTTTATACTAGGCTATCTGCCCTAAGGCATTTATAAGCCTAGCCCAAAGTTTTGTGGCTTACGCCACCCCTTATGTTAAAAAATACTGTGCCCATTAGTTTGTTGTGCCTCTGTCCAGCAGTGACACAGAGATGATTCCCAGGGTAAACCTACGATCTCCCATCCACTGGTCAAGATTTCTCTTGAACAGAGCCAGCGAGGTGCTCTGCCTCACATGGACTGGGATTTTATTCCACAGCATAGGGAGTCTCTGGGTGACAAATCTATCCCTCCAGCATGTCCTATTTATATCCGTGCTAAGGTTTAAGTCGCTTGCTCTAGTGGTCTGACACAGACTTGTCAATACTTTTATTACTTTATCAGGTAAGACATGCTATGTATATGTGCCTCTTTTTCAGAGAATGATTGGAACATAGTCACAAAGTATGCAACTAAAGATGGGGGGAAAAGAATGCAGGACAACAAACTGAAGCCCATCAAAGCTCAAACCCTTAACCCTTCATGCTATACTGCAGGCCACATTGAGTAACGGATGGATAACAATTCAAGAGTTTTAATTTTCTCTGGTAAATTTTCATTTATAACTTTGTCAGTATTCAATCATTCAAGTCTACATGTTCAATATGTCATCTGTAGAATTCCAATTTAATTCTCTTCTTCTGTTGTTTTACATTTTTCTCCTAAAAACGGTGATTTTTACACACTGAATTTGAAACTATTATATGAAAAAGAACTCTGAAATGATTGTTAATCCACTGAGGTCTGCTTGTAGTACAATGAGTGATGAGGGCTATATTATGAATAATTTCTTGCATCAATAAGCCTGTGCTTATATTTACTATTTTAAAGATGTTGGCAAGCATTTTCAAAAATGCTGTCTGCAAGGATCCCTTCCCACAAACTGTGTGACTATAACACCATATTTTTGGCCACTATAGTGAAAAAATAATTGCTCTTAGAAAGTAACAATGTACTACTTCATGATGGAAGGCACTAAAACAGTTACCCCCCCAAAAACAAAAAATAAATCTGCATTGATATAACCATCATTGTGCCAGTGAAATGAATCTGTGCTTAGTTTAAATAGTTTTTCTTGTTTTATCGAATTTGAAATGTAGTTCTTCCTCTTTTGGAAAATGTTGCAAAAACTACTGTACATTATTGCCTTTCAAATGTTAGTGTCGGTCTGTCTATTACCATTATTTATATGTCGGAGCCTTTTTCCACAGGCCTCAGCTGAAAATGGGTCCTGTGCCAAGTTGGAGCTTCCCAGTAAACAAATGCAAAAAATAAATAAAAATAAAGAAATACCATTTTTGATATTTTGATTCTCTGTTTTAGCTGTTCATATAGGAGGTTCCTGATCAATTATATCATTTTTTGACATTTCTTTTATTAATATAAGTCACAGCATTGTATCATAGCCATTGCATTTTTGCATCTGAATTGAAGTTATGAGTTTTCTACTTTTACTTGTATATATAGATCTCTACCTTGGCCAGGGCATACCTGAAACTGATTTTGTTAAACTTCATTCTTTGTTTTACTAATTCTTAGCCAGATCTCTGTCTTAAGTATGATACTAATTGTAAACTGTTTTCAAAGCATTTCTATTTTGTAAATCAGTTGCTTTTTATTGTCACTTGGACTGGGTTCCCTGATCTGAGCCTGTAAATAGACTAGTTCGATCGATGCTCTACCAGAGTCAACAAAAACATATATAAATGAGGAGCAGAGCCTAGATGGCCCACTGTTAGCAGCAGATTTTTTGAGCTCCAAACAACTATACGGAAATGCAGGAAAATACTTATTTTATTCCAACAAAAACAAAATAATATCATCAACAATCTTCTAAACTACTTATTTCTCAATTCTGAAGTGGATTCATAATAATTTTCCTGTAAAAATATCCTGGAGATCACTTCACTTGCGTGGAAATGAATAACTCAAAGAATTCCAATTCTGAGTCTTCAATGAAAAAGAAAATTCAACTGATGTCTGCAACTCTTCATGAACTGTCTCTAAAATGAATAGATTTACTGACAACTTAGAAAATCTCAAAAGAAATTGCCAAAAACAAACTGATGTCTTTAAAGAAATACTACAGCAAACTAAGTTAGTGGACATTGAAACTTCACTTACTGATATTGATGGGAGACTCAAAGAAGAAGAGAGCCAGTGTGAATTTCTCTTACAGCAAAACAATTGGTTAATCAATAAAATAGATGACCTAGAGAAATAGAGAAAGGATTACTAACATAAGAATTTTTGGTGTCCATGAAAAATCTGAAGGCGAGGACATTATATTATTCTTAAACTCCTGGCTTCCTGAAATTCTAGACTTGACAGAAGGTTCATCAAATGGAATCGAAAGAGCACAGAGCCACAAGAAAAACTATACGTTCCTCACCCACTGCATCTCCTAGAACCATAGTAGTTAAATTTCTTTCATCTTTAGACAAGGATCTCATTCTCAAAACAGCATGGAGGAAAAGTCCTTTAACATATAAACATAGTCAAGTAAGATTTGACAATGATTACTCATCAAAAGTTTTGGAATTAGGAAAGAAGACATGGCCATTGGTGAGATTTCTTAAACAGAATAAAATAAAAGCTCAACTTGTTTAACCTGCAAAAATTAGAATTTGTTATTCAAATGACATGTGAACCTTCAACAATATAAAAGAGGCAACTTGGTTCAACAACAATATAATTCCTATTCCAGAAGAAATGGATTGGGCAGTCTCTTCAACCTTGAAAAGATCTTCCAATAAAAACAACTGGTCTGATGTGAGGAAGAAAAAACAAAAAACTGAACTTCAAAAAATAGACATTACTAAATCTCTCAAAGTATCAACTAGATCATGAACTTATTGCTAAAAAGTATATACATTTACTTATTTACTTTCTATGGTACTCAGTTTTGCAAGTGGGTTCTCAATTGTCTTTCATTCATATACTTTATATGACATTTTAACTAACAACTAAACTTTTCCCTGACAGCAGCAGTATTTATATATCTAGGAGTTTGTCTGTCAGTAGTTTTCCTTTAATATTTTTTTTCTCTTAAAATTAACAATTAATATAATAATAATATAATTTATTATGGCTCTAAATGTTTGGAAGCACTGGTTAATGTGGCCCATAACTTCATATATTACTAAAGTATTCTTTATCAGTGTGATATTAGTTAGACACTCAGTTTTGACCTTTTAAGGAAAATGAGGAAATAGGTGTTTTCCATTTCTAATGGTCACAACAAATGCATCTTTGACAATATCTCTTCAAGAATTTGCTCACACCTTCAGATAGCTCCTTTTCTTTTCGTAGTATAAACGTAATCTGCTTTAATTGTATCGTTCACCATGTTCCTCTACCAGATTCTCTTAACTCACTATTCATTTATTTACACACTCAGTAAGATCACAGCACTTAAAGCAGAAATTAAAAGAGAAGGCAACTCATCTAACAATTGAATAATATTTTTGCCTATATGTTTACTTTTATTTGTCTCATTTGGGTATTAGTTCTATTTGTTCGCACTTGGCTTTGTTTTGCCCGTAGGCTTATTTGCTTGTGCTATGACATTTGAGTTGAATAAGCTACCTGTGGCTGCTTTAGTGTGATTTACAGAAACATGGTGTTATTAATGTGTGTTTCCTGTTCGAGACTTCCTGGCTAGTTTGGAGTGATTAAGAATCTAGGCAAAGTTTGACCTTAGAACCACGGCTTTGTTTTCTCAGAGACATTTGACTTACTGGATATTTCTCTGAGATGAGTGGCTTCTTTCTACATTTTTTCTTTCTTTCTTTCCTTGAAGAAGATTCTCCTCATAGACTCACTCGATTGAGTGCCACTCATTTATGCTCTTCACAACATATCTATGTCTGGAAGCTGATCTGAGTAATAGTCTGACTGGGATCCTGGCGACTGTGGTGAGGATTCCTTTTGTGATTGCTGAGCACAAATACAGTATTGTTCATTCTTTGTGTTTTTAGAAGTACGGGTAAGTTGATTAGATTTGATTAGAGTTGAATGATTTGTGTACTGTTGTCTGATTTTGAGAGAGCAGAGTTCTGATGTGTAGTTGCTTTGTTGGAGCAATTTGGTAACAGACTATTTTGTTCCTGTAGGAGGCTCCATAACCATGCTGTGGCTTTCCGGAGCATGATGACTTTTTATAATGTTCATCTCGCTGGGTTAATTTTCTCTGCCGGTCCTGCTGGTTGAGCTGTAATGGGTTTGTCTGGTCCCATTTGATACACAGTTTAGTGACGCCCCTCCATATTCATCATGTTATTGTTTTTTTTCATGTCATTTCATACAAACATATAAAGAATCCCTATGTAATTGGGAATAATTTTCTTATAAATTTAATGCATCACTGTCCAAGGTTTTATTTTCTTACTTGGATTTACTCTTGTTTGTATGGTCATAAATTAAGACGTATAGTTAATTAATAGTATAGCCTGGTTGTAGTAGAAGGCAGTCTTGTCTCTCGATCTTTGAACTGTAACTTTGGAAAGACATTTATGAGTCTCCTTTATTAATAGACTATTTATTGAACTGCCAGTTAAAAATGCATTGTCTACTATGCATAGGGGATCTCAGATGACAGTTAATGCTCTAGCCTATTTAATATCTTAAATTTGCATATTTCAAGAACAAACATTACATTCACTTGGTAAAGAGTGTAAGAAATTTAACATCCAGTCTGCACAGATTCTCATGTTATACATTAGAAATGGTAAGGAAGTCTGCATTTCTCATTTCATTAATGACATGCTAGAATTTTAAGGGTCATGCATTTAGATAATAATTGGCATATCTTTGTCTATCCAATGACTGAAGTTTTATTGTCTAAATGACCTTTATTGAATTTATTATTTATTGCTAATTATTAACCATTTACTAAAGCCGAGTACAATGTGATAAAGTGTTAAATGCTCTGTGAATTATATAGCTGCTGGAACTCATATATACTGTTAATTATAGGGTCTAGAGTATTTGATCAAAAAGACTTGGTCAAAAAGAATATAGATGTTTAGCAAATAAATCTGATGGTATAATCTCCAATGAACTCTTCCGTAATCTAATTGACTTGTTTTTTTAGCCTGCCTTCTCTATGTCTCTAAATAAGTGCTCTAACCAGACCTTCTCCCGTGTCTCCATTGGAGGCAGTCAACTTGTTTATGGGGAGTTGCTTGACATTGAAATAGTGCAAAGTTTATTGAGTAGCTATTATACAAAGAAAAAACTAACAGCTTTCATTTCATTATTTGTCTATCAATAGACTTTGGGTTCAGTGTTATTTTTCTAATATACTTATCTCAGCTTATTCTTCCAAAGAGCTTTGGTGACTCACAGCATTTCAGGAATATTTTGTCTGGTAACCAGTTATTTCGGAAATGTAGCAAACTGTTCCATATAGTAATGAAAAGTAAATACTAGTTGGTGATTCCCCTGCTCATCTTATCATCCTAATCATTGCCCCATTTTACCTTCTTGATAATATTTTAAGATAAGACTGGTCTAGGTTTAGGCTACAAACAATTGAAAAAATATAGACTAGATGGTTAGAGTGGAATCGATAGCTAGATTTGTTTTTCCTCACATTTTGAATTTCTGCAGACCTGTCGGGTCATGACCTTACTGATTGCTCAACTAAAGAAGTTTAGGCCAGAGTCTTTTGATTATAGACCTAAGTGTTACCTTAACTAAGCTAACTTTTATACTCTAGCTAACGTCCTTGACTGTTTGCATTATTCCACATCTAATAGTTGACCACTGGACTGCTATATTTACAAAAATCATCAGCCACTTGATAGTCATAATATCACACAAAAATTTCATCTGTGTAGCTATTCATGTCTAGTTTTTTCTTACTTAAATATGTAGATACATATGTCTGACTTGGCATATCTTAATATATAACCATAAATCTTGTGTGCATCTTTCATAGCTGTGAATCACAAGTCTTATCTTAGTGACTATGCATATGTTTTTGTTAGTTGAGTCACATTGTTCTTATGATAAACATGCACTACATTCTAGAAGGAAAAGAATAAAATGTGTCTAAATGTTGATTTCTTCTGAGAAGAAAGATTACTCCAATAATATAAATCATATCAGCAAATTTTAATTATGTCCATATAGTTACTCTGAAACGTAAACTCCTTCATAGTATATTAACTATGTTACATTATACTAGTTTGGTTGATTGTGTTCTGCTTTCTGATTCACAGCTGATACTTGTTATAACTGATTCTTCCATAAATCTTTGATAGAGATTGAGTGCAATCTAGTTGATTAAGTCATAGAATTTTAAGTCCACTACAAATATTTTATTGATATTCTTTTTTTTTTTTTTTTTTTACTTTCAGAACTTAACTAATATTCATTCTTTTGGGCATTTTACATTGGATATCACATAATCTTAGATTCAGTAACTTCTGTCACATGCAATTCTCTATTTGTAATATATACCTACAAACATTTTCTAATTTTATTATCTTTCATTTGTAGTAGCAAATTGAAATACATGTTTTCCTATATATGAGTCCATATTCACTTTATTTTGGATATTATTATTTAAAAATTATTATTCATAGCAAACAATTTAAACAATTCACTATTGTATCTCCTAAAATATTATTTTGGAGCTCAAACTTGCCAATATCTTTACTCACTTCATGTCTGTCATGAGGGATAATCTGAATGAACATTTCTGTTCATTTGGATTAGGAGTGCATGTCACTCCATGTTGCTTAAAGGTTGATTTAAATTCATTAGTTTGGTTACATTCATTCATTCTTTTTTCATTATATATTTTTTTGTGTATTGGCCTAACACTATTTTATGTTAGAGAGAATTAATCTGATTTTTCCATTTAAAACCATTTTAAATATAGCTATACACCTTACTAATTTGATAACATTGAATTATGACTTAACCTGTGTTATCTTGCAAGCAAAGTCAAACTAGATGGATTTAACCTTACTATCTCTAAATGTTAATGGATTAAATAATTCAAGGAAAAGATCAATCCTACTATGGTACTTAAAATTAAATAAAGTGCAAATTGTATTTATTCAAGAATCTCATTTCAAATCAGACGATAATTTCAGTTGGAACCCATTGGAATATATAAAATTATCCCACTCTTCATATAAAAAAAAACAGAGGGGTTTTAACACTCTGGAAAAAAATGTCTCCATTCCTCAAATTATTTATAATTATGAAGACAAAGGAGGACTTATAGCAATTGTTATAATAAAATTTAATAACAGAATATGGACACTTGTTGATACCCATTGGTTTCTTGGTATTGGGATAGGAACAGTTAGGAAACATCTAGACTTAATAAAGTCTATAAAGGTAACTTAATTCTTAGTGGGGACTTTAACTGTATTCTAGACACATCAGAATCCACAAATAAAAGGCATCTTCATATTACTTCTACAGGCAAAGCTCTTAACAATTGGTGTGAAAACTTAAACTTAATTAATACTTATAGATATAAGGAGAATAATTCACTATCATTTTCTCAATGAGACTATAGATTTGACACTCAAACTAGAACTGATAAGCTCTTTGTATCTCAAGACCTGAACATGAAAATAGTTAATTTTTCCATAATTCCGTGTTCCTTTTCGGATCATAACTCACTTATTTTAAAATTTGAAATTGATTTTAAGAGGTTGACCTTCACAACAAGAATACCAGCATACATTACCAAATTAAAACAATTCAAACAATGGCTAGACTCTGAAATTCAATTTTTTTTAGATATTAACCAGTCAGAAGTTAGTTTGACATTCTTTGAAGGCTTGCCTATATGGTAAAATACTTGCTTGGTTTAAAAACAAGATTAAAGAATGGGAATCAGAACTCCACAATATCCAAAAACAACTTATAATTATTAATAATGACAACTCACAATATCCACTTATAAAGAAAAAAAAATATTGACAAATACAATGACATTTTAATACATAAAACTAATTTGGCTTTGGAAAAATTAAAACTCACTTCACACTCATCGCCAACACATATGCATAATCTTGCAATGATAGTCAAAAGACAAGCTTCTGCTAACAGTATCATAAAAATCATCCATGAAGGGAAAAATAAATTGGTATCAGATATTAGTGACATACTTGAAGCTTTTAAGTTTCACTATACCAATCCAATGGTAATACTTTCTCTGATCGCTCTAGATTTAAACTTATCAAAATAAATAAAATTACTGATAAATTAAAAATTGAAATCCAAAAGAAATTACTCTCAAGGAAATAGTTGAAAAAAATTAAAGAAAGCAAGAATAATAAAGCCCCTGGAATTGATAGAATCATATTTAAACTATAAAAGCTATTCCCATCTTCAGCTATCTCAATATTCCATAAAATTTTAAATGTAATACAAGCTGAAAGCATAATACCACCCTCATGAAAATATTCTTTAGTCACTCCCATTTTAAAAGAAAACAAAGATCCAAAACAGGGTAGCTCATATAGACCAATCTCACTACTTAACATTGACTATAAAATTGTGTCTATAATAGAATTTAAAAAAATCTTTAATATATATTATAAATGAAGATCAGTATTTATCTATAAAAGACATACCTATGATAATATTCAAAGAATCATATCCCTCACAGACATCCTAAATAGGGATAACCGTGAAGCCCCATTAATTGCTCTCGATATTAAAAAAGCCTTTGACACACTAAAATGGGATTACCTCTTTAATGCTTTAGAAATTTTTGATTTTCTTCCTCATTTCATTACTTTGATAAAAAATTTATATAAAAACAATCTTGTCTATGTAAAACTAGGCCCATTAACTTCAAAATTCCAATAGAATCTCCAAAGGCACTAAACAAGGTTGTCTTATGTCTCCCATTTTATTTGCTCTAGCAATAGAACTATTTGCTTTCTTAATATGTCAAAATCCAAAAATAAAAGGGATTGATATATATGGTCAATTTAATTCCAAAATCATGCACTTTGCAGATGATATTCTTTTAACTTTGTGTCTCTGGAGATTCTCTCCAGGAACTGGATCTACAAGCTAAAAAGTTGTTTTATAATTCAGGTCTACGTATAAGTGAAACAAAATCCAATCATATGCATCTAAACAAAAATTAATTTACCCATATAACTCAAATCACATAATAGGAGAACAGGTTACGTCTATAAGTTACCAAGGAATTATATTGTGTGACAATATTAATACTACCTTGTCCACAAATTATATACATTTCTAAATACTATAAAATTACTCACAGATAAATGGAACACATTATATCAAAACTTTAAAAATAGATTACAACAAATAAAAATGGTATTACTTCCAAAAATAAATTACATAGCAAATGTCATTCCAATGTTACCAAGTAAAAAATTATTACAAGACATTAATAAGTCTTTTAAACTTTCTCTGGTATCCCAAATGAAATAGGATGGCATACTCTCATCATATTAGGCCTTGGGAATTGGGAGGAATCATCTTCTCAGATTTAGAAACATATATTAAAGCCTCTATCTGTAAATTAAATATCAATTGGATAGATCCCAAATTTTCATCTACTTGGAAATTATTACACATCTCCATTTACTTAAATGAGAATAAGCTCATAAAAAACATTTTGCCAAATTGCCAAAACAATAAATTTGGGTATATACTATGTATTAATCTTCAATTTAATGTACAGAATTCCACCAATGAAAACCTTATAAACTACATTTATAATTTATTTAGATCTTTTGTAAACACAACATAGATATTAAATTATGGTGGGATCTGTTAATTCCCTTCAAAATAACAACAAATTTTCCCAACAAAATACACAAGAACATTTTTAACATCTGGGAATTAAAAAATTTCACTTGCTGGCAACATTGTATTGAGAATGTATCAATGCTAAACACGCAACAGATAATACTTTTAATATCCCAAATACAGACTGACTTGTACTCCAAAGTATCTTATCCTATGCTCAGGAATTATGTAGAATAATTAACAACTCTTCTTTGAAAACTGAAACAATTTTCTTAGGTTCTTAGGTTGGTACTAGGCTATCAGCCCTAGGGCCTATGCAAGCCTAGCCATAACAATTCCCTGGCTATTTCTTCCCACACTATTCCTACCATATCTACCATAAACACAACTGGGCAAATTTTACTTCAAAATTATATAAAATTCTAATAAACTATAAAGTTAATCCAAAACAAAATTTCTGGAACTTTATCACTAAAGGTCAATTAATAAATTTGTCACCTGAAAGTAAAACTAATTTACTGTACATTACTAAACTGACTTCTAATTTACAAGTTTGGAAAATCTTCACACGGAAGTTTCTCCATAGTGCCTTTTACATTCCCAATAGGATTGTCAAAATGAATTCCTCTAAACACTTGGTATGTTGGAGGTGTTTACAAAGTTGTACAGCTGACTGGTCTCATATATTTTTCTGACTGTATTAAAATCGAAAGGAGATTGGTAATTTCCTCCAAGCTATTTTTACAGATTCATTTGTATTAACTAAATCCCCGATTTTTCTGAATGTTAATGGAATAAATTAATTAAGTAGAAAGGATTTATATATTTTATGGACTACACTAGCAATTGCTAGAAAATGTATTACAAGAAAATGGGAAACCTCTACTGAACCCAATATTGAAGAATTTAAGACTTTATTAGAAGAAACAATATATTTGGAAATAAAGGTCAAAGAAGCTAGAATCTTCCCTGAAAATTGACTAACAATCCTTGGAAGAAAGTTCTCTTATTCAAATACTAAAGATTCCTAAAACCTCATTGCATTAGAAAGAAATGTACTAGTTTTTTTTTTTGCCATTGTGTAACTAAATCTCTCTAACTGAATATTCTCTTTTTATATAGGCCAAATGTATATATTGTATATAGTTTCTTTCAATTATTCACAAATTATTCATATTATATTTATTGTCTTTATGAAATTCAATAACATTATTTGAAAAAAAAACATATATATAAATATATATATATATATATATATATATATATATATATATATATATATATATATATTTTTTTAATTTATTATTTATTTATTTTACATTTGTTAACCGGGATGGTCCGACTAGATACATGTCCTTTTTCAGTGGAGGCCGGGGGAGAAAAGCTCCAACATAGTTACATTAATAATTAAGTACAGTAAATGAGCTGAAAGAACTTAACAAGAACATAGGCTATTTACATACAAGTACAAGACTGCCATTACTATTTCTGAGATTACTACAAATATAACATTAATAACATATTAGCAAGGACGGTAGGCAGTATAATGACATAGAGTTAGACAGGATACATATTTCTTTATCACAGTATACAAAGTACTTATCATCTTAGCTAGTTGTTTATGTTTTAGTTAATGGCACAGAGGTAGTCTGGGTTTGAGCAAGGACATAGCCAGTGTTACTTGAAGTGGAGTTTTAGACTATTTTTGAATTGACTTAGAAGTTGCAAGCGTGATGTTATTTGGGAGAGAGTTCCATATTTTACCAGTGGTGTTGGCAAATAGCACGTCACCACCTAGGTTGAGAGATTTAGTTGTTTGGACAAGGAGTCTGTTTGCTGAGCGAAGGCAGCTTAGATTGGAGTAGGGAGTCATTAAGTTTTTTAGTGCTGGGGTATTCTCAGGTTGTTTAAGGATTTTGAAGGCCTCTATGAGTTGGGACTGGTGAAGAAGGTGTGGGAATTCTATCCATCCAAGCTTTTTCAGGTTAGTACAGTGGTGTGTTCTGTAGGGTAGGCCTGTAACGAACCTGGCAATGTGATTATAGCAGGATGAGAGCTTGGCCAGATCAGATTTGTTAAGGTGAGTGAGGACAGGAGAGGCATATAGTAGGGTAGAGAGAAGGTGTGAACGGGCTGTGGCTGCCCTGGCATTCGGGTAAGGAAGGCTTTAATTCTATATAGGGTCCCAAGTTTCTTGTTGACTGACTTAATGGCTTGGTTGATATGTATATCAAATCTGAGTTTATTGTCAGTGTTTACTCCTAATAGCTTTGTATAGGTGTCTGGGGAGATGATGGTCCCATTATTGGATTTTATAGTGAAGTTTTCAGTCAGAGATCTATTGGTTGGGTAGAAGAGAAGTAACTTGGTTTTGTTTGGATTTAAGATCAGGAGATGGTTGGCAAGCCAGTTTTCGACTTTGGTGAAGCTATGTTGGGTGGTAGTTAGTAGATTTGCAAGAGAGGCATTGGAACATATTATAGTCGAGTCATCTGCATATTGAATACAGGTGGCTTCAGGGATGACTGTTTGGATGTCGTTTATGAAGACTGAAAAGAGGAGAGGTCCTAATATGGAACCTTGAGGAACTCCTATGGTATTTGGTAGTAGGCAGGAGAGCTTGTTTTGCCACATTACTGCTTGTTGTCTCCCAGTGAGATAAACTTGAAACCAGTCAAGGGCTGGAGTATCTAGATACAGGGTTTTTAAAGTATATAGAAGTAACTGATGGTTTACCATATCGAAGGCTTTTGATAGGTCCAGGAAGAGAGCGGAGGACATTTTTTTTATTGTTCCGGTTAAGATTAATGTTTTCAATAAAAGAGAGGAGGGCAGTGGTTGTACTATGATGGGGTCTGAAACCATGTTGAGAGTCTGTGTGTAGTTTATTTTGGGTTAGATAGAGCATTAGTTGGTTGTGCATGCACTTTTCCATAATTTTGGCAAGTGGTGATAGTATGGCTATAGGTCTATAGTTGGATAGTTCTGTGGATGAACCTCCTTTGTGGAGTGGAATAACATAGGATATTTTCCAAATTGAGGGGATTGAGGCCTCAGTTATGGTTCTGTTAATTAGGATTGAGATAGGGTAGGCTACGACATCTGCAGCAATTTGCAGGTATTCAGCCGGCAGAAGATCGGCTGAAAGGGTGGTTGGCTTCAGTTTTTTCAAAAGGGATCTGATAAAGGATGTGGACACTGGCTGGAAGTTAAAAGAGAGTGGTGAGTCGGGTATAGTGTTTATAGAAGTGTGGGGAGGAGAAAGTTGGTTAGCTAATGACTGGATGGTTTCTGTGAAGAAAGTATTGAATGAATTGGCTATATCTTCTTGGCTCTTGTGTGTGTATATATATATATATATATATATATATATATATATATATATATATATATATACATAAACTAATACATTTTTGTACCATGATTTTCTCTTTAGCTACAAGATGACTGATTTTTCCAGAGAACTGTTCAGACATTCCATTTTTCCGGCATTAGCAACATTGACAGAAGTTCCTGGTAGTGCTATATGTTATACTATACCATCAGAGTTATAATTCTGCCATTATTTTTCATAAACTGACTTTCATAAGGTAATATTTAAATCATATTTGAACTGATTCCACTCTGCATCGAGTACTTTAGATGCTGTTTTGGCTGGTGATGATATTAATGCTAGAGTGCACACATGGGAGAGAGAATGACTATACAAAAGGAAGGTAAAGTGCTGTGGGAACAAAAACATTCACTGCATTTTTTGAGAGAAATGTACTTCTGTGTTATAAAAGTCATTCTTGCCTTGCATGGCCAGTGTTTAATTCAGCCTGTTGTCCATGGCTGTGTTTTTCAATTTCATTATTGCTCATCTTATCCTGTTCATTTTTTTTTATATCACACTAGCCCCATATATGAGCATTTACATGTTTATGGTTTGCACCACGTAATCACTAAGGTAATCTGTCTACAATGTATTCGTATAACCTTTGAAGTGGGTCACTTTCAGTTGCTGACCAGTTATTTTTCTAACATAACCAGATTTATTATATATGTCTAACACCAAACTAGGTTAGTCCCTCTGTATCCACATAATTACAGAAATAGGTCATTTTTATTTGACCACTAATTATTGTTGCAACTAAGCAAGTATACCTTTCAAACACTGGCAGCTGGTGACTTAAAAGCGAGGTAGTTTGGGGATGCTAGAAGCAAGTGAATGGGTAAGGCAAACTGGAATGAAACAGGCTATATTACAACAGAGTCAACATTAAGCATGGTTATAATGTTAAACCGGTCACACTGGTTAAAAACTACAGAACATTCAGAATATCCTCTTCCTTTTCAGAATGCATGCCAGAGCTACTGTAAGAAAGTGTGTTAATTTAAGACATATTATTTGATTATAGTCACTTTATTGATAGTGTAAAACTCAGATATTTGACAGAGCAAATAAAAAAAATAATGACCACAGTAATGTAGTTTTGCTTATTAAATTTACATACAAATTAGCCTTTCTAAACTACTTTGAGTCATGCACTGTAGCAATATCTACCAGCTATACTCAGTATATCAATGGCGTCAGACTGTGATCACTTAAAAATACTAATGATCTCAATGAATTTCATCTGTTTTTTTTCTCAAAAATAAACTAGTTTTGTCAACCTATATCAATAACTGTTTAAGATGTGCCCAAATTACAGTAGAATTCTGACACTTTCATCCACAGATGTCTGTGCACCCATCCTATCTTACCACATTATCAATTCTGTTGGCTGCATATACATCAGATATTTGACTCAAATGAAAAAAAATGAAGTAAATAAATACTGGCCACAGTATTTATTGTATTTCAGACTGCTGCTTTCACATACACAAAGTGAAATCCATAGCAACCCCACCACACACATCAATATGCGCATAGTGCTACATACACTAACACACAAACCCATTACAATGAAAATCCCTTTACTGATTGTGTGACTGAACAAACAAATAATGGCCACAGTAACAAGTTTCAGCTCATTGCTTTCACATGTATACAGTACAATTCCACATACATGCACTTGCATATACACATATACAAAATATTAGCTGAAATAAAGAAAATGATATTGTACTGTAGGCTGAATGGCAGTGGCACTGTGGAATAAAAGTGCCCAGTCAAATAATATGCTCCAAACACAGCAGAGCAGCAGAATACAGTGTTAATTAAAACATGTTATTTAGTTAAAAAAGAATATTTTCACCAGCATTCACACTGTCAAAATTTATGAGCAAGAATTATTTTACTTTCTTAAAGGTTCCTCAAGCACCAGTCACCTCAGACAGCCTGGTCAATGCAAAATGTCTACTGAGTGTTAAGTCTAGCAACTCATTCAGACATATCTAAGCACCATTTCTGCCATGCAGAAATAACAGGGAGATTTGCAGTAAGGCATACATGCCTTATTCTCTTATCAGGCAGCATGTGAAAAGCAGGGCTATGGCAGCAGGCCATGATTGTCAAAGGAAGGAAGGAAAGTGGCCATTAACCAAGAAAGAGGACAGCAAATGAAAAATGGAAAAAAGTGGTTGATAATGCTGGTAATTATTCAGTAAGGAGAGTAGTATGTGCATAAAAACTCTTACACGATCTAATTTGCTGGTGTGGCATTTTCAGGCAGGCACTACTGTAAGTAAAATATAAAAATGTTAATTAAAATTAAACGTAAGATCTGCTTCTGTACACAATAAATACATGTGTTATAATAATAATGTATTATTTAAGGTCAATCAAAACAGCATTTATCTGATTGCTGTCTACCTTGTGTATTGAACTGTACTGTGCACTTCTGAGATGTGGTAGTATTATTTTAGGTAAGAAATTAATTTCTCTAAGTGAGTGTTGCTGCAGTGGCATTACTATTTCTCTTGCAAATGATGCATGCTTGCAAATAGGAAAATGAGGTACTTTGTATGGCCTCAGGTAAGCTTTTTGTGCTTATTAGTGCAGTAGCGGCTCACTACCCAGAGGAAGGTATATGTTATCCTCAGTTAGCCTCTATCTACTTTGCATGATAGACATCTAATACTAATCATCTGAGCCTTTCCATTTGAATTTATAAACCAAATGCCTTGGAGTATATTTATATTAACTGTTCGTCTTTCAGATGAGAACAGTAACTGTGTTACCAAGCTGTGATAAAATGAGCAACAGTGGCACTTTAGCTGTTACAGCACAAACACATTTGTATTTGAAGGTTTACAGTGATAATTTAAACTTACTCAGCACCATTTAACTGTCCATTGTTCAAGGATATGTATTTCTTCATCTACACATTGGTCTCTTTCATAGTTAATGTAGGATAAGGCAGTTAGTTGATGCCATGTGTTATAAAGACAGTCTCAGTTATTGCCTTAAAGCATGGAATGAGCAGACAAGTCAACAAATTATGATACCCCTGCATTGCTAGATCAACGGTGCTGACTAAATAATTAGACTTTCATAGTTTAAGCTATAAGGCAGTATAGTAAATTAGATCTTAAGGACAATATTAGTAAGAATAATGCTTCCGTTGAATCTGCTCGTAATAGAACAGAAGCCTAAACTTCTATGGAAACTGAAAAAACATTGATCTAGACATAATCAGTAGCTAATGATTAACCAAAAAACATTGATGCACAAAGGCTAAAAAAGAAAAGCATGAAAATAAATTTTTGTGAAAGAGCCTGCCTGCCTGAAACCCCTCTCTACCTTACAAACTCCAACATAAAACTACATTGGGAAAGGGCATATTCCCTGATTGCCACTGTGAAAAAGTTGGTATTTTTCAATTGGCTGATTTCAGTCACCTGCATCGGCTTTTTCTCTTGTAGATGAATGGAACTGTAGAAGAGAATTATGCTCTTGAAACCAAGCCTTTCTCCCTTATATGACTTTTGGAGATAACATGGCTAAAGTTTAAATTATTGTCCAGGAATGTCTGTAGTTCTTTTATAGTGTCATTGCAATCATTTCTGAACAAACACAACATTATCAGAATATTATATTGGTCACATATATAAACAAGAGAAGCAAGCAAGTCATACAGTTTTAGTGAAATACAATTCTGAAGCAATACAAAAGCATCAGATAATTTTGATATTTCTAAATAAAGACTCGACAACTGGATCAGCATTAAAAATTTCATTCAGTATTAAGCAGAATTTGTTCCTTAAAGGTCTTTGAGCCAGAAAACAGGGTACTCCATATTTATGAAACTTGCAAGTGTATTTATAAAATAAGATTGGTTTTCAGCTCATACAGTCAACATCACTTGCTAATTAGTCAACAATTACCATTCTGTACCTTGGAAGGTGTCATATATTGAAGATGTTGTTCAAAGGATAAGAAAATTCTGCTTTGCTACTCTGCTACTAAAATACTTTTGACTGTGTGTAATGCTGCCAATGTGCCGTTTGAGATGGTGTTTATATGCGTCTACTTTCATTCACTGAAAACTCATTCCACTCAATTTCAATTCACCCTCAAAAAAATCACTGAAAACTCATTTCACTGAATTTAACAACTACTGGGCAAATAAAATGTAAATGCCCTTCTGCCCACTATAGTGCGATGCTGGAGTTAGTATATATAGTTAGGGGGTGTGTTAGGGGAACAGCCCCCACATTGGGGGGTGTGAGGGCGTAGTCCCCCACCTAGTTAGCTTTTATATTTATGAATCTTATTTCAATGAAAGCTAGGAATATAAAACCAAAAGTAGCTGGGGGGGGCTACATGTCCCCCCCCCCCAAGTACATATTATATATATATATATATATATATATATATATATATATATATATATATATACTAACTCCAGGATTGCAGTGGGGAAAGGGCAGATATGTTTTATTTGCCCAACAGTACTTACATTCAGTGAAATGAGTTTTCAGTGATTTGAGCTTTCAGCGATTTGGTGTGAGTGGTTTGAAATTCAGTGTTTTCAGTGAATGAAAGTAGACCCGTTTATACACACTATCATGTGGTAGCTGGGACAACATATACACCAGGCATTTTAACAGAGCATGCTGCAGCAGAGTGCATACAATAGTACAGACTGGTCTGGGAAACCTGCAGAAGTGCTATTAAAAAGTAAAATTTAGCACATCTTGACAGACAGCTGTTTCCAAGTAAAGAGGAAGTATTGTTGCCAAAAGTAATCTCTTGATGGTAACCCCATAAGGTTAACTGGAAGAGAGATGGTTACCTTTCAGTGAAAGATGAATGTTATGGCAGAGAGTAGGGCATCTTTATGGTAATCAGCCAGAGTTTACTAGAAGAAATGGTTGCATCTCAGTGAAAGAGTACTGCAGTCAAGAATATAGACTTTTGGTGGTCAACATACAGAAAGTTTACCAGCAGAGCTATTCATTTCTTAATGAAGGGGAGTTATATGGCTAGGAGTATAGACTCCTGGAGGCTGCAAGCTTGGAAGTTGACTGGAAGAGACATTTGCATTTCTTAGAGAGGAGTATTGTGGTTATATATAATGACAAGCACAGGATACTAGCTGGAGGATGAGAGCATGCAGCAAAGCACACTTGTAGCACAAACTAAAGTTTGTCTGAGATTACTTGTTTTTATTTGAGACTTTTCCTGCAACAATTAAACTTACTTTCAGGTTATGTTTATGCTTCACTGTAAAGTTAAGGAGTTTACAGTTTTGTCTCGAGTGTCTCTTACATACTGCACATGAAACATGAAAATGTCCTTGGCCCCATTAAAAGCAGTTTACTTTAGATACTCCAGCCACCTCAAAAGCAAAATACAAACACCAGGGCACAGGAAATGTAAAGAAAACCACAATTTATTAAGCACTTTCATTTCCTATAGAAATAACTTCATGAGAATGAAAGCGAACATACCCATAACCTATAAACAAACACATGATAAATTCATTACATGACAGTTACTTCTTCAGTCTATTATGTATTGTTTTAAAATAGGTGCAATTGAGAAATGCTCATTCAAACAGGATGGGAATTCCCCCTACAACCTCAACATGGAAGGATACAAAAGTCATACCTCCTGCACAAAAGTGAGGTAAAGGCAAATTCTAAGACTTTACTGTGATTTGATACAGCACAAAAAGGCAGATGAAGGTCTGAAAAGCAAGGAAGCAATAGCTTGTTCACTCTTATGGACTGCAGCCATATATAAATATTTATAGACGGTTCCCATTCACATTGCCGAAAGTACAGTTCTCCAAACTACATTTTGCCTAGATCATAACTCCAAATTTACACTTCTCCGAAATGGCACTTTGGGATCCCACTGCAGTATGTATGAACAAATATACTGTTGTCGCTCTTGTGCTGTCTCACAGTAAGTACATATAATTAGCAAGGGGTGTGGGGGGTGCAGCGTGGCTTGCCCCCCTACAAAAATTAGAGAAAATTAGTGTGGTTTAACTCTTCTGTTTCAGCAAAGTGTGATTTCGGAGAAGTGTAAATTTGAAGTTATGGTCTCAGCAAAGTGTCGTTCGAATAACTGTACTTTCGGCAATGTGAATGTGATCCTTATAGACACATCATAACGTCAAGCACCTGTCCGTAACAATTCATATTCATCTCCTCACAAATGTCCATACAATACAGCCCCAGACACCATTTCTTTTGCCATCAGTCTTTCCCAGCATCACTGTCTTCTTTATGGAATACTGTCTATATGTCATGGCCAAGGTATCAGAGTTATAGTCCTACTATCAGAAATTGCAGGGACCAGTCTGGATAAGTACTGGAATTCTCAGAATTTTTCTCCATCAGAGCAGGTCAATCTCTCTCTCTTTGTCTATATATAAATAAATATACATATATGTGTAAGACATGCACAGTTGTATATATAATTATCTCATTATTGTTTAACTTCAAAAAGGATTAACCTTCACTTTGATAACACACAAAGAAATGTTGAATGCATCAGAATGCAACAATTACATACAATCAGTATGTAATCTTCTGTTATCATTATACCTGGAATCAACCACCTTCTTATCCAAAATGTACCATTTACTTAGAGAAGATTAACAACTGGAAAAGGTAACAGGCAAAAAATAAATAAGCGAGTAAATAAATAAATTGCCAGTGTCACTCAAAACAAAGACTATAAGCAACAACTCATATTTTAACTGCATTTACCTTGAAGTCTCCAACTTATACATGTTCAAATGTGAAGGTTTTACCCTTGAGAACTCTTAAATGCATATGCATGTGTGTGGGTGTGGATGTGTTTGTTCATTCCACTGTACTCAATATCAGGACTGACAAATCCAGAAGTTGACGGAATTCTCAGTCACTTAAGCATTACACTTGACACAGAGGTCACCTATTTGGCAGAAAGCAAGAGATACAAGTGTGTGGAAAAAATGGATTACAGTTATTAAAATTTTGATACTGTGTATGTTTTTACTTTTTGTTTGGTGCATATATATATATATATATATATATATATATATATATATATATATATACATACATATATGATTTCACATTGTACTTTATAATACAAGCACCATCAAAACCAAATACTACTAAAAAATCATATTAGATGTACACAAAAATACCAAAACAAAAGAAACATAAATCACCCACGCAGAAATTAATACACGCCTAACCCTATCACAAGGCAAGTTACAAGTTTCATAAAACTTTCATTATCACACCTGCATATACACATGCACAATAAATCACATAAAATCATTTTGCTTGAGAAGCTTTACTTCAGCAAGATCAAAGTTATATATACCAGCTCCAAGGTTGCTCAGCTGAGGTGAAAATGATAACCCCATTACAGTATTACAGTACTAAAGGCGATATATACCAAGTCGGCTAAGCAGAAATCAAACTTAAAAAAAATGCATTTGATAAAAACATAACGCTGCAAAAGTTCAACAAGTTGTGTAGTTGACAAAATATAGGAATATGTGATCATTCACTGAGGGCACACTAAATCACAATCTTAACTGAAGGAAAATAATCACATACCCACAAAATGTAAAACTAAATGCACTTTAACCAATAAATTAACATCATCCCTTCCGCGTCTACACTAAATGATTCACACACCAGCAACAATACGTACTAGTTACACATACCTACCAATATGTCCTCTGATACACATGAGGCAAACAAGAAAGCAAAATGCTTTTATGTTGGGCACCACCCTGACATGGGGACTTTGCTCATATCCCCCTATACTTGTATATATAATTGAATGGTCACAAAGGTGACTACTCTGCATCTGCCAACATGATCATTCGATATCTCTAAATGGGAATGCCACTTGTTGAAAAATTACTTAGCCAACAAACTCTCTTGTAACCATGTATATATGCAAATGTATATTAAATGCATGTATATAGACACAAGTACATATATAGAGGTTTATGTACATATTTAACTCACCTCAGAAGTGATGTAATGACTTGTTCTTTCTAAATGGGGAATGGATCATTTCATAATCCCTGGAATTATTGAATAACGTATCTGTCTTTTTTTTCTACTCATATTTATTTTTAACTCGATATTCCCTGACCTATGCTTAGGACCCTTGAGTGCAGAATTCCAGACTTGAACCTTAAAATAGGACCCAAGAGCACAATTTTTAGACCACGCAGCATTCATTTCTAAATAATCCATAAAAATACAGAAGCTACTGAAAATATCTTAATGGTTTGCAAATAATTCCAGCCCTTTATTTTTCTGTTAAAAAGATAATTGCACTTTTTCATTTCTTTTCTTGTGTGTGCTTCAACTGGCGGTTACATAAAGCAGTACTGTTATCAACATCTGGGGATATTGGTGAGATTTTCAACTGTAAAAACACACAAGTCCACCCAGAAAATTTATCAACAACTGACAACTAAAACTAATCCAGAAATAGCAGCTACAAGAAATGTATTCAGTACTTCCATCCTGATTATCCAATGGACTTTTTCAGAACAATGAAATAAAAGAAATCACATGAAACTTAAATTTCTACAAATCATGTCAACATGACATTACAGCCTTTCAAAAAGTATACATATTAAAAGGTAAAAAAAAAATCTACTCTTAAATTTTTTTTTTGTAAATGTTTTGAGCTTCCATGCTTATGAAACATTTTATATTAATTGTTTCATTAAGACCAAGGTATTTTTCTAGACACATGCATAACTGCCATTATGCATCATTTCTTTCTAGTTTGCTCCTGTATAATCATAAGGTTCATCATGATCAAGCACTCTGAACATGTTTTTTATATATCAATGAATGTCTAAATAAAACATTGTTAGAATCACACTTGTATCTGCATGTCCTCCCCGCAGTTGAGTGACGTTTAAAGACATGCAGGTAGGTGCGTGAATGAGTGTGCCTTCTTTGAAGGTTGGGCGTAGAGCTGGCACTTCGGCACCATAAAAATCCACTGCCAGTCATAAGCGGACCGTAGTTCTGCTGTGGCAACCCCTAACTGAGAAAAGCTGAAACACATTAGTTTTTAGAATCACACTTTTATAACATACCGACACTCCCTGATTCTGGTAGATAATCTGTGGGGGGTTATTCCTATATAAACACACTCATTCTGTGCACACGGCAATTTAAATCATAGCTACTAAATTACAGTCGTAATGAGAGTCAGAATAATTTGTCTTTCTAAATGAAGAAACAGTGAATGATCCTACATAAGCACATGGAGGCATTGCAAAGACCACATTTGAAAGTACCAACTAATTTGTTAGTAACTGGAGCATGAACTGTAGTGGCATTTCTCTGTAAAAAAATGCTTAAGTTTGTGCCTTCCTTAAAAATAGGATGACTGACTTCAAATAAATGAAATTAAATCAGCATTGCCTCAAAATATTCCAGTTCTTCATAATAACATGTTTAATGCTAATTGTATGCAGTCATACCTAAACAGAAAGAACTAGAATACATTTTGTAATATAACTAGGAAACATTGTGTTACTTACCATCCATTTCTGAAAACAGTATAGGGAGAACTGAATCTCTTCTTTTTATTTTTTTTCTGGTATTTTAAGAGTTCACTTTTCTTTCCAATGTCCTGGAAAATAAAATATCAATCGATGTGTAAAATCGATTAATAGTTAATTCATTACATCATTTGCCTTTTAGGAATATTACATTTCAGGAAACTGGGTTGATTACTTTTATACTGAACTTACTACTGACAGAAGTGTTTTTCCTGTTGATTCCACATCCAAACTCAATGACATTCACTTCCATAGCTGAAACAATATCCAGAAAATGTAGAACATCTCGGTTGTCACTCACAGAGAATTCTAAAAAAACTGTAGTAGTTTGGTCGAGTTCATTAATGAAGAACTCGCATTCACATTCTGTCATGTGGATTTTCTGCACTATTCTATAGAATTCCATGGCATAAACAGGTCAAAAACAAGAAATTTCTTGTGACTGATTCTTTTTGGCATCTCATGCTTCAGTTTTAGATTTACAACAGTGTCATGACCCATGGACTACACATGACAATTAGCTGAGCTACACAAAATGCTTTTTATGGCTCACTACCAAGTCCCGGAGACATTTTTGATCACCTCACTTAAGTTCTTAAATGAGTAAAAGTGCTCAACTGCAAAAAGCATTCAGAAGAAAAACAAAATCGGTGAAAAAAACACACAAACATACATACAACCTGATGTAGACGCCTTTGTACTACTATCTCCTGCTATTTTTATATACTAACTCTGGAGTTGCACCAGCAATACTGAAAAGAAAAGCCTCATTATATTTGCAATTTATCTTTCTTTTTTGAAAAAAGCCAGTTGGTCACATACTAGCTATTGCAGAAATGAACATTTATCACTAGTGTTCTGAAAACAAGCCTTGCTCCCTTTTCTGATTTTTAGGATAAACGGTTAAAGTTTAAATTATTGTCTATTAATCTCAAGTTCTTTAATAATAGTGCCATTGTAATCATTTCACTGTCCGTATTATCATAACTTTCATCCTTTTCTAAAGTTTGGTAGTGCTACATTTATTAATATTAAAGATCACATCACATTTTTGTTTCAATCTTGGACTACTGACATTTTTATTTATTTAAGAAATAAATTGGCTTAGTCTGTAATTTTCAGCATATTTATTTATTCAGAAACACTTTCCAACTTCACTTCTAAGAAGAATAGTCCAAAAACAAGTGTTTCTTACACAAAGCCGTGTAAGACATCAGTGATAACTCATTCAGGATACATAGTTAAAAAAATACCCTGGTTTTGTGTTCTGCTTGATTAACAAGTGTTTTATCCAATTAACTATTTTTGGATTGATTTTAATATGTATAGTCTCTTATGGGAAAGATTGAGAAGTGCCTTACTGATTTCCATTTATAGAGCATGAATTATCAGTCTTTCATGTCATGCTGCTTTTAATCTTACAATGCATGGTAAAAGACCAGAAGGCAACATCTCATCATAGAAAATCTTTACTAAAAGATGCTGTTCTGTGTCTACCAGAATAACGACCTCACTTATAAACTTCATGACTGCAGTCTTCCAACTTTTCAGATGAAGGCATATTTTATACTCAATAAACCAATTTCAGTGCAAACCAAAATTTGGCGTTGACAAATGCTTGTTTTATGTACCTTTAATAGATTATACATCACTCACAGTATTAAACAGAGGAGTAGGAGCAACCCTAAATGACAAGATTACAGATTATGTGCTGTCAATGGTACTGAACTAGCGTTGGGAAAGAATGTCCCTTCCCTGCCAGCTTGTCTGTTTTCCATGGACCACATAGCCAATTTTTTTTCTATACAGTACTGTTTTCAAATAAACCAATCAATATATTCTTCAGAAGAGACATTAAAAATCGAAAGCATTTTGTGTGTGCTGTTCCTCACTATTCTCGGTCTTCTCAATAAAAAAAAAGTAAAGTAGCAGTATAAGGTAAAAAAAACAGTCATTTTACAGTCTCACTTTGAATTATTGTTTACATTTTTTTCATTCATCTATTTTATTATATACCTTTTTGCTTGTTTGCTGCTTCTCCCAAAGACACATGGTTCACCGGTGATAATGGAGAACACTGGCCTACAGTGTTTGCTTACTGATTAGAATGTTACAGCATTAGCGCACTTTGACAGCTGCTCAGTGTTCCTGTAACAAGCTAAACCTTATCACAAACAGTATTTTACAAAAAGCACATGGAGGCTTACAAAAAAAAATCAGTAGCAATGCTAAGTGATCCTTCATTTGAAATGTTAATCTAAACATTTCTATGGCTGTGAGTTTCTACAGAGTAACCTTGATTTTGCCCTGTCCTTCATAAAATGTTTGATTTTTCTGGTAAAACACTGAAAATTACAATTAATGAATGTCAGACAATAGAATGTCTTAGTTCAGAAAATGTGTATTGATTGCAAAGCCTGCTGCACTGCTGCCTACATCCATGATTTTGCCTCCTATTTTTGCCCTGTCCCTCATGACATTTTTGTTTTTCTGTGAAATAACGGAGTACAGTCAGTCTGCAATGATAGACAGAGTTCAATACTTCCTAATGTTTGTAATATGCATGCTGATGTTCTATTCACTTTTTAAGTGGATTAAGAAAAGCTTCCCAAGTGTTATATCGGTGTCAGTAGTGATGAAGGCAATACTGGCATCTTCGTTTTTAAACACGACTTATGCATGGCCCAGTGCTCTCCATTATTGTTGGTTCACCTACCCCTTCTTAACTCATTAGCTTGCCCTCCATCCATCACCCCTTTTTACCATTTTATTTGCACACAGGATTAGGGTGTTACTTTAACAGTGACAATCATCTACAGTAAAGGTTCACAATGACGTATGTTTTTTCTTATACTACTCAGTTTATAGCACATTGCCTCAGTCGATGCCTATCGATCGCCTGTTTATGAAATGTTACTACAGAATGACTCCTACATCTTATATTCATGCATTGGTTGAACTGTTGACTTACTTTTATACCAGGCTTCTTGAGAAATTCAGACAGCAATCTTTGATAAAAAAAATTAAAATATCCCAATAACCATCCAGCGTGAGGACTGAGCTGTGCTGAATGGTCTATCCTGTATCAGTACGACATGGCTGATTCTCTGCAGTGGTAAGAATCAGAAGCTGTATTCCTAATATTCAAACTGTTTGATGACATATTGGGTTGATGGCAACAGAATATGATTAGTTAAACTGATTATTATATTTTTATTTTGTGGAAGCCCAAAAAAATCTACTTTTTTACATCGCCATGTGATACCTCACCAAAATAGATATACATCATGTAATCAATTAGTTAAGGATTTTATTACAACATTGCACCAACTGTATCAGCTTTTGGGCCACTAGTAACATTGCTAATGCATGACCACCTTCCTCATTCATTTTATTCATACACAATGAGGATTAGGAACAAATGGGATGGGACTTGCCTGATGCAGTAAAGGATTACTGCTTATTGCTTTTTATATCCATTATATCCACCACACAGATAACTGCTTGCTAGAAACAAAACTGTTGTACTTCTGTCTTTAAGGACTGGCCCATTGTTTAGGAAATCACCACTTTGTCACTTGCTTGAGGCATTCATGGGTGTCATCCTAATCCAAGTTAGATCACACATAAAGTGACTGCCAAAACTAGTCATTCAGTATGCAATCATTGACTAAAATATTGGAGAAGCAAAAAATATGGAAACGCTTGGGGAACGGTTTAGCTTGTTAACTGCTAAGAAAAAACATGCATGTAGGAACTTATTATTGATCATTGTTTAAGTAATGACGTTGCCAATTTTTTGTGGGTGGAAAATCCTGTTATTCCCACTAATTTAGGGATCTCTAAAATCCAGAAATCTGTGACCGACTCATTGTTATGCCTTGTTGTGGCTGCAGGAGGGTTTATTATGGAACCATTGGTTAGGTTTGTGGGTTTGAAGTTTTTTTGTTTTTTTTTAAGTTTATATATATATATATATATATATATATATATATATATATATATAGATATATACATACACACACACACACACACACACACAGATAAACCACATTCCATTTTAATGATAATAGATATTACCTACAAAACGGAGCCTACAGGACTGCAATTGGTCACCATAACAAAATCAGTTTCTCTCAGCATTTAAGCAGAGTAGGTTGCACACAAAAAGCATTTGTTAAGCTTTCACTTACAGTGCTGTGTAATCAAGCAGGTGACCATTTTGGTCAGCCATAGGGCTCTTTTTTTCTACTTGAGTGTTTGCCTCCTTCCCCTTTAACTTAAGTAAAGTAACTCTTACATTAAGAGCTATAATACTTACCTTATAGCTTTAGGACACCTTAGGAAACCTTGTAAACATAGCTTTAGGACACCTTAGGAAACCTTGTAAACTGCAATAGCCCCGCTATGCTCGGGCTCTCTTCGCTCCCCTCCCTGCCCCCAATTCCCTCCTGCCCCCAAGTACCTCTAAATTTAAAGTACTATAGTCACTACCCCACTTTCTAGATCCTATCTGCTTTCATCTGGGATAATTCCTCCCACCCCCATTCGTCTATCTACATTTTAATAGCACCTATTAGCTTTCATATGGCATTCTCCCATCCCCCCTCCAGTACCTTTACCTCACCACTCTATCTTCTGGTGTTGCATCACCAGGTAAAACAGTTCCTTAACTTACTAGCTGAATCACAAATAATGATATACTCCTCTTTACTACCCCTCTTGTTCACACCATACCTCCTTACCTTGTATGAAAACCAGTTTCTCATGGGATTTCAGGTCCCGAAAGGCCATACTATCACCCCAGCTGTAAATCCTCCCACTTTCAACCATACTTAACAGTACCTCTAGATCCAAACACTACCACAAACTACTAAACAAATTCCTGGAGTTCATCACCAAATATAGACTTAACCTAATACTTGGTGGTGATATTCACCCCGACCCTGGCCCACCCACTTCAGATACACATACCCTCTTCTACTTGCAATCTAAGCTACAAACTTACAAGTAATAGGCCAACTAACTCTCTCCTAGCCTGTATCATTCTCAATATTAGAAGCATTAATAACAAGGTACATGAATTGCATGCACTTCTGGATGTCCACTCCCCTGAGATTCTATGTTTATCTGAAACCTTATTAAAACCTAACACTCCAGACAATGAAGTGTTACCACCTGGGTACAACATACACAGGCTGGATCTTGCTTCCAGGAAGGGGGGTATGGTAGCTGTACTCTATAAATCTGAGTTGAATGTCACCATAGATGTAAAACAACCACCTCAGATTAATAACTCAGAGATTCTTGCCACCAAATTGCAACTTAATAAAAATAAATGCATTAATATCATCTGTATGTAAATTCTCCCTAGTAACAATATATCTACACTTGAAGATATCATGCACTGGCTATCATGTCACTACCCCCAAGAAACCCTACTACTTGGAGACTTTAACATAGACTGAGGCACCTGTTCCTCAGAATCCCCAACCACCTATATTAATCTGCATGCATTTACACAAACCATATCCACCCCTACCAGGATAGATAAACCTAACCAAAAAGAAAGCATACTTGACTGGGTACTCAAATAGTCACCCCCAACTGTACACCTCTGGTACTCTCTCTGATGGCCTAATCAATCACCCTCTCGCATATGTAATTAAGCACAAAGCCATTAATTCCCAACAACCCTTACTCAGAAAGGCTAGAAACAATAAAAACTTTGACCCTGCCAAATTCCAACAAGAACTAAACTCATGTAATTGGTCTATTCTAAAACACCTCCCCCTATAGGAAGCAGTAGCATACTTTAACAACAAATTCCTTGAGATCCTCGATTAGCATGCACCTGTTCGTTCAAAGAGAACAAAGGCAAAAACTGCTCCATGGCTTTCTAGAGAGTCTAAACTCAAAATTACCCTTAGAAACAAAGCATGGGCTTTATGGCATTCTTCTATAGACCCCCCCCCCCCAAGATCTCATTAAATACAGGCAATCCAGGAACGAAACTAAAAAATCCATTTTACAAGACAAAAAACAATACTACTGTAATTTACAGACAGTAAATCAAAATAACCCTCAGAAGTTTTGGGCAGGTTTAAATAATCTACAACATCTTGGACAAACTTCAAAACCAATCCCTGCTGCTACTATTGATAAAACCCCTGAAGATGTTTCTGACAGTTTCAACCGATTCTTTACTGAGACAATTCAAGCCCTAGCTAGCCAACAACCCTGGTCCTGAAAGTACCACCCCTAGAAACCTACTCGAATTCAGCTTCCAACCAGTTGCTACTTCACTTATCCGTACCTTGATCAAAAAATTAAAACCCACTACACTTTCTTCTGATGAACTCCCTGCAGAGTACCTACAAAAATCAGCTGATGAGACGGGTCTCAATACTAATCAATCGAACCATAGTAGAAGCTAAAATTCCCACCATCTGGAAAATATAAACAAACTCAACATTACATATAATGTAGGAACTTTTCCAGATAATATCAGTGACCATTGTTTAACATATATTACAAGAGAAAAGACTGATTACTTAAACCTCCCTAACTTAAGAAAAATACGCTCAACCAAACACTTTAATATAGAATTATTTCAAGCTGAACTGAATGCATGTAACTGGAACCCCCTGAAATCACTTCCTCTTGAAGATGCAGTATTATTCTTTAATTCTACCTTCTTGTCCATTCTTGACAAACATGCTCCAGCGCGTACCATCAGAATGAAATCTAAGACAGCCCCATGGCTCTCTAGCGAAACTAAAAAACTAATCCTCTCTAGAAATAAAATCTGGGCCAAATGGAGATGCCATAGAAACAGCCCTGATTTACTTCACTTCCGCCAGCTCAGAAATTTGACCAAAAAAGCAATTATCACAGATAAGAGAAAATTCTACTATGAACTTCAAGATACTCATTTTAATAATTCAAAACAATTCTGGTCATCTGTAAATAGACTCCTTTCCCCAGGAACAACCAAGACTCCTTCCCCACTTAATGCTGACCCAGACACCCCTTACCTAACTGCTAATGCTTTTAATTCTTTCTTTTCCGAAACTATTCTATCTCTTGCTAGACAACTGAACACCAACAACTTCTATCCTCCTAGTAACCTAGTAGACTCTACTTTTAACTTCTCTCTTCAACCTATCTCCATCTCTTTTATCTACAGACTAATTCACAAACTGAAACCATGTACCCCTTCTGCTGACAAAATCCCTTCTGTTTATCTCCAAAAGGCGGCTAAAGTAATTGCTTACCCTATATCCATTCTAATAAACAGAACAATCAAAGAGGGAATCATTCCAGACATTTGGAAAATCTCTCATATTATCCCTCTACACAAAGGTGGTAACTCTTTTGACTTCTCTAACTATAGACCTATTGCTCTCCTCTCCCCTTAGCAAAAATTATGGAGAAATGCATTCACCAGCAACTTGTACAATATCTCTCTTTACATAACATAATAGCAAATTGCCAGCATGGCTTTAGACCTCATCATAGCACCACCACTGCCCTCCTCTCCTTTGTGGATACTATCAACTGGAACCGCAACAATAACCTTCTCTCTTCGGCTCTATTTATTGATCTCTCTAAAGCTTTCGACATGGTCAACCATTCTTCTCTAATTAATATCCTTGAATCCCTCTCTTTTGATAACTCAGCTATCAAATGGTTCAGCTCGTATCTGAGCAACAGACAACAAGCTGTTCTATGGGATAACCACATCTCTTCATTATTGCCAATTTCCATTGGAGTCCCTCAGGGCTCTATTCTTGGTCCACTACTCTTCTCCCTCTTCATAAATGATCTGCACTCAGCAATTCCTCAAGCAACTTGCATTCAATACGCTGATGACTCTACCATTATTTGCTCAGCATCTTCTTCCATAGAATTAATCTCACTAACTCAAAATATCTTTAACACTGTAGAAACATGGTTTACTAGACGGTATCTCCTCCTTAATGCAAAAAAAACTAAACTTCTTCTCTTCACCCCTACCTCTCGGACCTCCCCTTTACACTTCACTATCTCTTCAAACAATGCCACTGTCATCTCTCCTGACACTACTACTAAACTGTTAGGAGTAACCATTGATAATAATCTCACTTGTGATCAACATATCAACAACACGATCAAATCTGTTAACCGAAAAATAGGATCCTTATACCGTATCAAACAGTTTCTAACCCCATCTACTAGAGCTAAAATTGCCCTCTCCCATCTTATATCTACTCTCTTTTATGCTTCTCCAATTTTCACCAACCTCAAGAAAGCTAACCTAAACAAACTAGCTGCTTGTTATAATAACATTGCCCGCTTTGCCACTGGTAACTCTTACAAAACCCATCACTGTCTAAATTTGAAACTTCTGGGCTGGCTTGAACCTCAAAACTATCTTCTCATCTCACAACTTACCATTGCTCACAAAATTCTGTACCAACCTGACAACACCCCTATACTCTCTCAACTTTTAATCCCTTACAGTAATCTTAACTCCCTTCGTTCTTCTTGTAGACTCCTGACCAGATCAATAAAGTCTAACAACTATGCCGGCAACTCTTTATTCACTAATACGGTTGGTAAAAGATGGAACCTGTTACCTAGTGATATAACACTGATTTCATCATTTCCTCTCTTCAAATAAAAACTCAAGCTTTACTTCCAAAATCACTGGCTCTGTTCTTGTAGTACTCCTGACTGACATTCTTCACCTTCTCTTTTCTAGCTCACCTCTTCTTTTTCCACTCTGCCTTTTTTTGGCTTGCCTTTGAAGCTATTTCAGAGTCTATCTCTTGCCCATGCTTGGCCTTTATGCTTTACCCCCTTCTCCTTGCTCTTCTCTCTCGTCACCTTGCCACTTCTTTTTCTCCTTCTCTCTTTTCTCTCTATTGCTCCTTCTCTTCTTCTTTTTTCTCCTAGATTTCTTTATAACTACCTTAACTTACCTATCATTCTTTCTGATAATTTGTTTCTTTAGCCTTAGCTTATAAGTTGAATGCTCTGTAACTGGCTTTGTATTTCTCTTTGCCAACTGAAATTTCTTTTAGCCTGTCCTTTTTTTTGGGGTCTGACTGTATTTTAATTATTATTCGCAAATAGATATTTACCATAATGTATTGTTGTTGTATTTTTTTTTTTGTGGAGCTTTTCTCCCCGGGCCTCTACTGAAAATGGATATGTATCCAGCAAGACCAGCCCGGTCAACAAATGTAAAATAAATAAAATAAATAATCCCACTTCACAAAGGAGGCAACTCTAATGAATTCTCCTATTATAGGCCAATAGCTATACTATCTCCACTTGCAAAGATTATGGAAAAATGTATTCATAGACAACTCATGCACCCCCTAGTCCAGAATCACCTTATGGCAGACACTCAGCATGACTTCCATCCTCATCTCAGCACTACTTCAGCCCTCTTAGCCTTTACCAACACCATAAACCATAATCACAACAATAATTATATATCCTCAGCCCTCTTCTTGGATCTTTCCAAGGCATTCAATATGGCTGATCACCAACTTTTAATCCACACCCTGCAAACATTCTGTCTAGATACTAGAGCCACTCAATGGTTTCAATCCTACCTGAATGGTCAACAGCAGGCTGTCCTCTGGCAGAACAAACTCTCCAATCTTCTACCCAACACCCTTGGAGTAGGTCTACCGCTTTCACCTTTACCATAAATTCAAATGATGGCACAATAATCTCCCCTGACCCCTCTACAAAACTATTAGGTGTCATCATAGATAATCTAAAATTCAACCCACACGTTAACCAAACTATCAAAACCATCAATAAAAAACTAGGGTCACTTTACAGAATAAAAGCCTTCCTAACCCTTCCAGCTAAAATTGCCATAGCTCGCTCTCACCCCTCCCTTCTGTATGCATCCCCTCTACTATCAAATTTAAACAAGACTGTCCTTAAACTCTCAATTTGCTACAACCACATTGCCAGGTTTGCCACTGGGCTGCCTTTTAGGACACATCATTGCATCAATCTAAATCAGCTTGGGTGGCTAGAACTACCCAGCCTAATCCAGTATAACCAACTGATTATGGCCTATATAATCCGGACAATACTCCTGCACTTAAAAATATTATCACCCCCTATAACAATCTTAGACCGCTTTGATCCTCTAACAAACTACTAATTCAGACTAGCAAAATTAATAACACAGCCGGTGACTCTCTTTGCAAACTCTGTAAGTTGACCTTGGAACTCTCTTCCAGCTGATATTACCTTACTTTCTACCTTAGGTCAATTTAAAACTAGACTCAAACAACATTTGGCACTTAACTGGCTATGTCAATGTATCAAGCCTGGCTAACTCTCTCTAGAATGTGTAAAAATCTGTTAACCAGTTTACTGTGTAATTTAATTTAATCCTGATTTACGCTTGGGATTAACTCTAACTTGTGGAGCTTGTTTAACCTGCTTACTTATGTAATCACTGTAAATAGTCTGTTTGTAATATGTAATGCTATATTATGTAATGCTGTATCTGCTTACCTTTGGAGCTTTTCTCCCCAGGCCTCCGCTGAAAATGGACATGCATCCAGTCAGACTATCCTGGTCAACAAATGTAAAATAAATAAATAAAATATTAAAGATTTATTTCTTGGTTATCTCATACCATGGGGCACTGCTTCATTTTAGCAGGAACTTTATGTAGGATCTAACTTCGATAGGATGAGATTACTATGACTGCTGAATGTATGGATTATGCACTGACTCATAATTATGTATTTTTCAAAAGAGAATGCTATAAGTAGGGTACTGTGATTGCCAGGAGTGCAACTGCTGCCCTGGTATATGCCAATATAATTTTTTGATGGCAGGAAATACTGTTTTTAATTCAGCATACAATGAGTTTTTCACTATTTACTTGCATTACCTGAAAGATATTTTTATAGTTTGGAAAGGTTCTAATGAGATTTTGAAGGCATTTTTGGAAAGTAATAATTCTACTGAATTTTAACATTTTAAATGTGACTTATCATCCCCATATGTATAAACTTTTGGATGTTAAGGTGTTTAAGAATTTTAACTATGGTCAGGATGATTCCACCATTTTTAGGAATTATTCATACTCTTAAGTCTACTATATTACACCAGCTGTCACACTTCAACTTATAGGATATTGTAAGGGGCAAATGATTAGACTATCACATCTTGTTTCAGATGATGGCCTGTTTTATGCTGCACCAGATTATTCTGCACACTGTGTTTCTAGATAGTAGTTATCTAAGGGTTTTAGCAGATAGCCTCAGAGATGAAATTATAAGGGACAGGGTCAATAAATTTAAATCAATTATAGGGCACACAGAGACATTCAAACCCCATCAGGTTGAATATGATTAGTATTCTAGAGTGGTGGTTTGCCAATACAGTAATACGATTGAAGTATTAAACATATTTTGAATAAAAGTGGGACCCTTTTCTGATTCAATGGACTTGAAGTAGTTGGGTGAGAGACCAAAGTTGGCATTCAAAAGGGGCACTAATCTAAAACAAAGTTTTTAAAAAGGCATAGTTAACATTAACCATATAATGTAGGGGCATAATAAATGTGGTAGTTGTGCACTTTGTCATTACATCTGTGAAGGCACCAGTATTGTACAAGCCAACTATCCGAAAACCGTAGCCCCTACTGGTATCGGTAGGTTTAATTGTGCTACCAAAGGGGTAGTTTATTGCATTCCATGTTTGTTTTGACACCTTTTATTGTGTGGAAAAACAAAGCACATTAAAAACCAGGATTTATTAGCATATTTATACAATTAAAAAACATGAAATGACTGATGCTTTGTCCAAAAACTCTTTGAATTGTCCCACTTTTAAGAACTTTGCATTTTTTATTTTGGAAAATTTACATGATTTTGCTGTGGAAGGATTTGAAGACATTTCTAGAGACCAGGGAATTAAACTGGAAAATTTTGTTAGATGCAGATAATTATCCTGAAATTGAGAACAATTCTATAAAAAGTTTATTGCAGGTTAAAAGGGCTACATTATAGTTATTTATCAATATTTAAAAATTGAGGCAAGCGACTGGATACATCTGATCATGTGACATTGTATAAACTATATTTAAGGATGAACATGTGTTTTTATACATTCTGAAGAAGTTCCATTGTTTAATCCAATGAAAACACTAAACAAAGATCCAATAAATTTCTTTGACTTGTCTAATCTACAACACTTATTTTTTTAATGTTTTAGCGTAGTGTAGGTTTAACAAAATAATTTTATTTAAATGGAGAGAGGAGTTTAGACTGAAAAGTGGTTAGATATGACACACTTATATTACCCTGCAGAATCCTTCATTAATTTATTGCTTTAAATACTGCCACAGTATGGTAGATATGGGTCGCCAGTTTATTTTGCAGAACATGGAGTCCTAACCTATGATCGCCCACTCGTCATAGCTTTAATCTAAAGGTTGCAAAGTTTATTCCATACTGAATTACTTTATGCTTTTATATATTCTCTGATGACTGAAGGGGTACTGCTTCTGTGTGCATTTAGAAATATGAGTTCCTATAGTCCAGCTTTTAAAAAATATATTGCATAATATTGTAATCACCTTATTTCTGGCAGGACGCCATTAAGGAATAACACAAAGTAAAAAGATCTTGGTGGAGCTGATATAGACTAAAGCAGAATAATCTATACCTCTATGATACTTTCATATCTCATTTCTACTCGTATACAACAGCTCCATTTACATATGGGAGAGACTTCTGACGGTAAATATCTGAGCTTTAACGCTTCCTGGAAAACGGTTCGTATTACTGGCTTTAATGAAAATGAAGTGAGCCCAATACATAATTATTTGTACCATACATCACAGACCATTTAAGCTGGTTTGACATGAGAGTAATCTGTCTCTTCATGATGTATGCAATATAAGAATGAAGATAACTCAGTTATTTGCTTATCTGGACTATTCCAAGTGATATAATACTTTGAGTCAGTATTCCCTGCTCAGGTCTATGCAAATTCTGTTAATTTTTGTGTAGATGTTAGGTGATTTTTAGCTTTTACTAGATAAATAGCATTTAGTACATCTCAATGATCATGAGACTGATTAATATGTTCATTCCTAGCCTCTGGAAGGACTGTCAGTCATTACATCATCACTGCTATTATACATCAGTTGTGGACCTGTATGAATTGGCTTGTTATAGTGCCCAAGACCTATGTTATGTAACCTCTACACCTTGTTTGTATTAGAGCTTCTCCCTTCTAATATCTCATTGAAAATGGGCTTTGCTGAGTTATGGAAGCCAGAAAGCAAAAATGAAAGAGGGATAGAGAGAGAGATTGATAAACATATTACAGAGGTAGATGGTTGCCAGCCATGCAGATATAGACAGAGAGTTAGACAGATGAATAAACATACAGATAGACAGATAACTAAAATTTTAGTTTATATGAAGATATGGAAACCAGTATAAGTCATCCACTTAATTACTAATGTCACAGCTGTCTTACAAGTAATTCAAATACTTTTCATGCCCACAGGAAGTAAACCACCACAACTTCCTAGGGTCTATATTATGAAAGTGAAAATCCCTAAGCACGAATACCTAAACCTCGACCCCCTTACCGCAAGCCGTGAAAATCCCTAACGCATTAAATCACGAAAAAAAAAATATCTACCTGCAATAGTCGGACAACCCCACCACCCGCTACATACTACCTACCTATGCACTATCCTTAACCCCTCCCTAACCCTAAGGTCCGTAACTACCACACACTTCCCCTACACGCATACACCCAAACAAAATAAATAAAACACATACATAAACTTAAAAAAACCCTACGTCCAACACTACACTAAACCCCACATACATAACTAGCTATGCGCTATCCTTAACCTCCCCTAACCCTAAGGCCCGTAACTACCGCACACTTCCCCTACACACATACACCCAAACAAAATAAATAAAACACATACATACATTTTAAAAAAACACATACTTCTAACACTACACTAACTTTACATACATTACCTATCTATACACTTATCTTAACCCAAATCCTAACACTAAATTCCTATATATCGCACACTTACCTTACGAAGCTATACCGCAGACAGGCCAACCAAAACAAATCGACATTTCGAACTTCGCGGTGTACGGGTCGTCTTCGTATTTGCTTAAAGGGATCTTCGCTCTCGTAATAGGAACCCAACTTCCTAATAGTAACAAATGGTACTAAGACAAGCCAGCATGTCATGTGTGTTATCCTTCTCAGTTAGAGTAGCTGTGTGGTGGGCACCATGTGCAAAGTATAGGATATGTACATGGAATATAAATCCTCATAGTTTAGGATTCTACATAACTTAGACTAAACTTACCCAGGGAATGTGTCATGCTTATACTGGTGGATATGCTTTATAGGTGCTGTTGATACTATCAAACTTGTACTCACCTTCTTGACTCCTTACACTAAATATATTTCCAGAATGTAATATACCTGTGTTTACAGCCTCTACTGTATGCAAATAATTATCTCTATAATGTACCACCCTTTTTATTTAGTTAATTGATAACACAGGAAAGTTTGTCTTACTGAAAAAATTAACACGTGTTTGGGTTTTTGCAGCTTAGCATTTGACTTTAGCAGGATGTTAATGACATTTTGTGCTGTGCCCTCTGGTAGTAGAAGACCACAGAAAAGTATTACTCCGCTTTGAATGGGGCAGAAGCTAAACTTACCATTAAGTAAATCAGTTAAAGATGTTTCCTGATATGTGCCAGATCAGTAGTCCAGATATCTTTGCCAGGCTATATTCAGTCTTATTGCAACTGGTCATTTTAGACATATTGTACTATGCAAAATATCAAGCAAAACCAGATATAAACCACAACAGGTGCCAAGATGAACTGAGAGTAATTTGTGTTAGGCACTCCGATGTGCAATCACAAATAAGTACATTTTTTCTTTTTCTCTTTAAAAATAGAGATTGTGATACCTTTGAGAAGTGAACTTTCTGTATGTTTTAGTTACTATTTTTAAACAGCAGAGGGTATAGTGGGAATAGGTTACCATTTTGAGGGTGCAGACCCCACCTAAAACACTAACAATGAAATGGTTCTAATAATCAGTTTCTCACTGGCATTTATTTATCAGAATTCCAAGTGTTCATCACTAACACACTTGTGTCACAAAGCCAACAAAAACATTTTTAAGATGGTCTCCACTGCAGTAGTCCTATAAATGACACAATGAGATATGGCCATGGCTGCCTTGCTATATCCAAACATAATACTATCTCTGTAAAAATACCAGAAGCAATGCTTTTGGTGCCTACATTACACAGGCACTGTCCTATACTTCCAGAAGGAAGGCCCAGCATTATTTATCTTTCAAGGTCTGTTACTGAGGATACTCAGGAGAGCTGACAGTAGACTATGGCATCAGGTAGCATATAAAATTTTATACTGCTTTGCATATATACCTGTCCATATTAGCATTTAATTAACTGTTTTTAATATATAACCTTTACACTGTAGCCTCACTGAAGTAAGTCAATCAAAGGCAATTAGTTCATTTATGAGCTGGTTAATCAAATTAAAATTATTCTTGTAAATGAAGGAAACGGCAAAGCTCTATCACACACAGCACAAAGTATAAAAATTCTTCACATCTGTGACTGCTGGAACAGACTATATAAAAATGTCATTGACCTTTAAAGTTCAACACTCCCTGTGTAAGAATGTTACATCACTCTGAACAAGCTACACTCAGGCTTCTGTGTGAAATGCCACGTTTAGTGAGCAAAGGATTCAGGTGCAAAAATATTTATCATCTATGCAGTACATTTCACTAGCATGGTCCAAAGCTGTTCATCATAAGACACTGACACAAAGCTTTACCCTCTTGACACAATGACGCACTGAGAACAGCACGGTAAAGCCTTTTGTTTATTTTTATTGCATTATTTGATTTAGTCTTATCATTATGAACCCCACTCAAAAATGAGAACACCCATGAAGAACTCAAATTAGTTCCACGACAGAATAAAATCTTAAAATTAAAAATCACGCTATTTGCTCAAACAGTTATTATGTATTTCCTGGCTACAAATCACAAGCTAGCTATGATGCATCAATTCACAGAGGTACCATACATTTATTTCCCAGTATGTCTTTTTATGGTTATCTGTTTCATATGATATTGCTACCTTGACTGAACTTCTACAGGTTTTTTTTTTCTTGTTTATTATAAAACCTGACATTTGACCTGGTTTTACAGCAGCTAGTTTGAACCAGTTGAATTATCTTACATAACGATTTTCAGGATCATACGTGTATGTAAGTAGTCACTTTTCCCAGAAACAAAGTTAATATAAATTATACACATTATACATAGATACATAAATATATGCATGGGCATATATATGTAAGCACATGCAGTCACAAAAATACATGACATGGCAGGGGGGGCATCAACATTTACTTGTGTGAAAAAATTGGAATGCATCTTACTTTGTGCCAGGAATGCAGCCTGTCACTTACTACACACTTACAGTAATGTCAGATAATCTTACTTGCTTTTTGCCCATTTTTGGATTCTTTTAATGAAGACCTAAAGATTTACTTACTTGAATTACTGTAATGATAATATAAGCTCAGGATTTGTTTCTACACTGTGCCTTTGTCCAGACTGTTGTTTTTACTGTGTCATGTAACTGCTGGGAAAGGATCTGGGTACCCTATGACCCTAAAATAAAATAATTAATCATGTATTATAAAAATATAGATTATAAAATGTATGCATTAATATCTCTTTAGTTCTGTATCTAAGGGCCCATTCAATTAGATTTTTGCTCTGTAGATGGGGTTCAAATGAGGGTCTTGCTTTGTGAACCAAATGGCCTAGCTACTTCTCTAATGATTGCACTTGTGCAATTGGCACAGCTTGGAGGACTGTTGTTGCCTATATTGACTAGAATGTTGAGATAAATAATGTTAGGCAAAGAGCAAATGGACCACATTTAGGAAATTAAGTATCTGTTGTTTGTAAAGATCACTCAACCTCTATTGAAAAAAAAAGATACCACCTCTGGCAACTTTGGAATTCTACATACAACTATTCAGCAAACTGTTGATTCAGAGTGCATAGAAGAAAATAAAAAAGAAAGAAAGGTTTACTACAAATAAAGAAGAAAAAAAACTGATTAATGACTTTAAAACAAACAGATTGATTTTAGGGGAATAACATTTTTCAGTCAGAAAACCTTCAGAAAAAGACATTTTCCAAAAGAGAAACTAGAAAAATGAGAGACAAGGAGCAGGTGAAAAAGCATTAATGAAAACTGAATGGGGAAGGACTGAAGAGCATAACCGTAAGAAAAGAGAAGAAAGATGGACCTTGGCAACATGTCACAAGCTGTGAATGTACAAAAGCAAGCAGAATGAGAACTGTATGCTTGAAAATGCAATAAGCAATACAACTAATGGTTATGAAGATCATTTTTTTGCAACAACTGATATAGCAAATATTATTGATTTAGAAGTTGAAGATTATTCGTATCTGGTAAGGAAAGATATTCTTGTGATTGGAGATTCTATTACTAGAGAAAATAATATTTACACTTATAGAGAAGATAATGAACACTGAATAGTGTTATGCTTGCCAGGAGAAAAAATAGAGAATGTGAGGCATGCTTTACTATAAGGAAGTATGGATCAGTTTTTATTAATGTTAGTACAAATGATCTCATCAGCAGATGTTGGTAGGGAACTTACAGCCCTCTTAGATACCATAGCTTGTACAGGTGTTAGGACGTATTTTTTTCAAAAATCACATATAGAAAGGAGAGTCAGGTCACTGTGAATGTAAAGATTTTTTTGGTAAATACCTACATGAAAAAATACTCCATTTAAAAAAATGGAAATGTCTAAAGCATCCGACCCTAATTTTGCACACGTGTTCAGAGAGGATGGCAGGATGATTGCCAAGTCAAAAATTTAACAGTTCAAAGATAGCCACATTGGATGCATCTCTGATTGTTGTTAATGCTAGGAGAATTAATAGTTTGTTTTTTATTAGAACATTTACTACATTCCCACACTGATGTTGTTCATGAAACACTGTGAAAATCAATGACTAAAAACCACTTCTGCCAGTGTATAAATGTTTTTACTTTAACAGATTTTCTAACAAAAAAAAAATATGTAGGTGTTGGCATTATCATGGGGATTAAAGATAGTTATAAGACTTGCGATTATTACATGTTCAATGACAACATTAATATTCTAGATTGTGTAAATGTGACAGTAAAGACAATCCTAGAACTTATAACAAGTTTTGGTGTGTATAGAATACCAAAGTCTAGTGCTGATGACCTAGAGGAATTCATACACTGCTTACTTGAAACACAGGAGGGAAAAATAATAGTGGCTGGGGACTTAAATTTACCAGAAACAGACAGGAATAATATTGATTCAACAACATTAATAAGGAAGTTATTGACAATATATGTTCAGGAACAATTGCTTCAGATTGTAAAAATCCTTTCAGGGAATGGAAAATGCTAGACATTCCGCAGAATTCAATAAAGTCTATGTAGGCTCAGTGTAGAACCTGCACAAAATGTATCCGTGTAGAGGGCCATGATCTTCCTTGAGCAGCACGCCATGCATATTAATTGTGGTGTGCGTCTAACGGAGGTCAAAGCAACATGGATATTGAATCTGTGTAAGACTGACAACACATCCACATATCTTTCAGCTTGTTAACCTGACCAAAAGGTGTACAAGACAATTTCACTAATCTGGATTTTTTTAATTTTATGTGGTTGTTTGTGTGATGCGCGCATTATTTAGCTATGCATAGCTTTAGCATCCATACATCAGACATGTAAAAATAGAAACCGGATGTGTTCAATTTCTTTTTATTTTTTAATTTTATGTGCTTGTTTGTGTGATGTGCCATATTATTTAGTTATATTTAGCACTGTGCACTCATGCATTAGACATCCACTAGACATATAAAAAATAGAAACCGGATGCATTTACTTCTTGTAGTTGTACAATACTTGGCACCACACAAACCCCATTAATTTTCACCCCCACATATGAGAAAGGGGATGGAATCGACATGGAGGCCTTATATCTTGAGTAGTTGCATGGGATTGGTTGATTACACTGCAAATCAGCTGTGTAGGCTGCATTTAGCATTTCTGTACAATGGAATGGCTCAGATGCAATCAACTGCTAATGAATACAATCATTAAAAAGGAAAACGTCTAGCTAGGCAAACCAGTGTGTATGAGAGTTAATTCTCATGTGTAACTCGTTGACACATTGCTTGTATAGCAGTATCTTTCAACAGAAGAGTATTGTATTCCATCTGGTATGTATTAATTTTGTTTCCAACATGACGCATGTGTTTGAATATACTTAGGGGGACTGGGGATTACATCAGTAAGTCTTTGCTAGAAGTGTACTGATGACATGGCATTGAGCCCTGCTAGATATACAGAACATGTAGAGTACACCAAAGGTATACAGCTGTATGATGACAGGGGTCCTAGCTACTTCCTTTGACAGCACTTGTAATAGTACACTGCAATTTTGCTGCCACTATTGTTTATAAATATTTTTTTTGGGGGGGGGGGGTCATACAATGGACTACTGTGTTGGGTGTGTGAGCAAACATGAGTATCTGTAATGGCACAAACAGGAATAAGTCACTATTGCTATAATCCTATTTGCATCCACACCCTTTGTATGTTTGGCACACTGTTGAATATGAGATGTCTAATCAAGTGGTGAATACCGAGCCTTCCTTTACTGCTATATGCATATAGTTTACTCGTATGTATGTGAGCTTTACATGTGTTCTCATACCTTTGTATTTCAGGAAGCACCACACATGCACATCACAGGTTACCATTTTCTGAGGTGTAAAATTACCTTGTCACTAAGGCTCTGTGACAGCATTACCAGGTCATGCTGTCCTGAGGGAAGGCAAATCGCATTCCTGTGGGATGAACTGGTGCAGAACATCAGTGCTGTGGGTCACCAAAATCGTACCTACCAGCAGGTGTGACACTGTACTACAGATATGATAAATACTGCAAGAAGACATGCAGCAGGGATGATTGTAGTGTTCCCCACACTTGATTTGTGTTATGGCAGAACTCTGCTTTACATGGATGGACAGCCTGTTCCATATAGGTTGCAGTCTCTGGGATACATACCCTCTCTCCAGCACATCCTTTTTATACCAGAAGCAAGGTGTAGGTCTGTAGAACAGTTACTTCTGTTGCTAGTTGTTTTGTGGATTTGCAGGAGGTACACAGTGGGGTCAGACAATACCCTGTATGGCAGGCATACATCTCCCCTCCAAAGCCTGTAGGACACAGAATAGAGGGATAGGGACATGATGCAGTCTGCATAGGACATTTTACATTATGCCCTGTATTGGTTTAGTGAGGAACCTCTTTGGATGTTCCAATTGTCGGACATGTCTGCTTAGGTACATACCACAGGTGACACTGCAGTCAATGATGTGTCTGATGAATACAGAATACAGTGGAACAATGACTTCCTTGGACTTGCATGCCATACCTTTGCTTATAGGTTGTGCAACATAGCATGATTTCCCCAATACTGCATGCATGTGACAGTCAAAGGCTGGATTACTGTGTGCATCCCTAAGTCCCTGGCGATTGGGTCAGCTATCAGAGGTGTGCTATCAATATCCAAAAGCATAGTATTGTGCATTTCTTGGCGTTTAGTGTTAGTCTATGGTTCTGACACCAGTTGTATGTCTGTATCAGCCCCTCCTGGAGATCATTTGGGATTCAATGACACCTCCTAATTTGGAATGATCTGCAAATTTAGTAACTAACTTCAGAGAAGTAAATGCCTAAAAGGAGTAGTCTTTGGAATGATCCATGAGGGAGTCACTTGCGACTGGCCTCTTTGTAGAAGTGGACTCCCTAATGCTAACTTCCTCAGTACTGTCTGTGAGCCACTTGTCTATCCACCAGCTGACATACTAGTTTGTATCTAAACTCTTGAGTTTGACAACAATGCCTGATGGGGGTATAGTGTCACATGCCTTGTCAGTTCATGGTAGGCCATGAACCATTTTCCTCATCCATTGCTTTGGTTACCTGCTCAAATAGGTCCACCAGGTAAGGTAGGCATGATCTGTCGTTGACAAAACCAGACTGGGTTTAGTCCAGTGTCTGGAGGTGTACTACATCTGTATTTATGATTTCCATGATAATTATTTTCATGGCTCTACATATCAGACTAGTGAGACTTTCAGGTCTGTAGATGGCCCACCTTTGTGCAGAGGGATGACTGTTTCTGTTCTCCATTCATAAGGCACAAAGCTTGTTTAGTGGCTACAGTGAAATGGTAATTCCAGAGGCCCTAAAAGGTCATGTTTCCTGCTATTTAGAAGGCATGCTGGGATATTGTCTGGACCCATTGATGCAGTGTATTTGGTCTTAGAGACAGCATTAAGGACCTGTTCCCTAGGGATAGTAGGGGTACTTATATTTGATGGTATTTCCTGAGAGAAGGTTAAGGAGAAAAGAGGGATAAAGTTGGGGTTCAATTTATCAAAAACATTCATCAGCAAAACAGTTGAAAGCACAAAACACCACTGTAGAGTCACTAACCTCTTCTTTAATATATTCAGCAGGTTTAAAACATAAATGCAGATACAAACACAATACATTTAAACGCTTTCACCCAGGAAACAATTTTTTAATGAAAGAGGATACCCTAGAGCCCTTATAAATCAGTTAATTAAGGAAGTAAGCAAGGACAGGAGGAGGAAATATGAACCAATTTTGGGGAAGGGGTTAGTAGATACCAACAGAAATTAAGGAGAACAATGTACTCAATATGATTTAGCATTTATTCATACACATATGTTTTTTCTCCGACTGATATTGCGAATATTATTAAGAAATATTGGAGGGTATTGACCACAAATAATGAGATTAGTAAGTATACTCCTTGACACCTATGTTTATAAAGAAAAGGGACATGAACATTAAAGAAATGCTGGAGTACCATGAAACAGAGAATATGGCAGAGAGAACTCAGAAGAGGTATGGTATGTACAAGTGTGGTTTTTGCCAACAGTGTGGAAACATTTTAGAACAAGAAGGTATTAACTACCCTGCAAGAAAGTTTAAGACGAGGGCTAAGGAACATTTTAACTGCAATAGCAAGGGAGTGGTATACATTAGTGTTTGTGAAATATGTAGTAGTCTCTACAGAGGCAAGACAGAATCCTTTGAGAAGGCGTATATATGAGCATATGTATGAGGTCTCCATGAAAAAAAAATACAAATGCACTGTACAGGCACCAAAGAGAATGTCCAGATAGTAACTTTAAGTTCTATGTTTTGGAACAAGTAAAAAAGATGTAAGGGTGGTTTATGGGAGGCCCGTTTGGAATATAGAGAGTTATACTGGCAGTTAAAACTGGACGCAACTAAAAAACCTGGGTTAAATGACCATTTGAGTATAGTGTCTCAAAGTTAAGGGCAGCTAAATTATAAGAATAAGGAGTGCAGGATTAGTAGAAAATTGACTGGAATCTATATGTTTATTCTGAAACTGAGCTTATGCTAAAAACACTTTGTATTTAACAACTGTATTATATTTTATTTTTGTATATGCTTTAAGTATATATTTTAAGTATCAAACTTTTTGATAGTGGAATAACATAGTAGATCAATGTGTGTTTAACTTAATGGATGACATCAGTTTAATTAATATTAATGAGATGAATTCACTGGAGGCAAACTTGTATGAATTGTATAAAAAGGCTTACTATTTTAGTATTCTTATGTTCTGATGGAGCTCGGGAGATTCCTGGGTGAAAGCACTTAGCTGGCCCCCCGGGGCCGCTCTACCCGCCTTCGGCTGCATAGGAAATGAGCCTCATGGACGAAGTTAGAAATTGACGTAAGGATAGCCAACTGAGAGCTAACCGACTGGGCTAGCTGCTCAGGTAGGTTACCCGAGAGGAATCTGACAACTCCTTGACCAGATCCCTCTGAAGCCTGGTAAAATGTGCCAAATAATTCAGAGACCTTAAAGTAAAGGCCGCTGAAGTCAGGGTGCGCTTCCGCATCTGTCCATACTCCTAGACTCCTTATTAGGAGGATGGATGGACGTTGAAGCCTCTGCCACGTCCTGTTGTGTAGCAGATGCCACCACCATGGCATCTACAGCCACGCCTTTAGTGAGGAACTCCTTCTCGGGGAGCAGACAAAAATTTATTTGGATGAGAAGGGACTGGTTCCACGGTATCTGGATGTTCCCACCTTCGACAAACCAAATCCAGAAGCTCGTCAAGGGCGGAGACACCCAGGAGGCGGAGGGCTGAGCCCCAAAGGCCTTGAGGAGCACTGACTCATCAGCAGAGGGGTTTGGATATCCAGCCACCTCGTTGTTTGAGGATCTCTAAGATGTCTGCAAATGAGACATCATCCGAGGATGACTTCGGGACCCCTCTGCATCATCAAGATCAGTGTCTGATGTAATAGACTCGGGAGTCCACGTGCTTCCTCTTGCACGATCTCTTCCTTGGGGGTTCCTCGAAGACAACTCCGAAGAACCCTCAGGAGGAGGGGAACCCCCACTGGGGTAACCTCAGGCCCCGGGCTCCGCTGACTACGGACAGGGGAACTGCCAAAGACCCAGTCTCCACGCCCAGGGAAGGTGCCGGTAAAGCCGGAGAGATGGCAAGAGGACTTGGCCAAGGCACTCCTCATGGCTCTGAAAGCCGGACCCCAGAATCCTGGGAGTGTCCGGTCCCCGAGCCATGATAGCCGACGGAAGTCCCGCAGCCGGCACCGAGGGGAGGCTCGGAACCGAAGCATAGGTCCCAAACATCACCCCGGGTCCAGCCGAAGAAGTCCGCATCAAACTCGGACCCGAAGGCCGGGTTGGAGTAAGGGTCGGAGCCGACCCTAAGATCTCCACCGCTCCAACAGCACCTGCTCCGACGGAGCCAAGCAGTCGGAGGAGGAATGGCAATGGGGTGGGCCAAGGTCATCGGCTCGAAGCCAACTGGGTCGGAACCAAACAAATTTTGGAAGACTGGGGACTGGAACAGTCTTTGGAGCACCCTGTCTATATCAGAATCTGACATCCTCGAAGACCGAGAGGAAACAGAACGGGTTCGAGACGGCCTCTCCAACGCCCCAAGGGACTAGGGGACCGGCTCGGTGACTCGATGACTATCGGCGCCGAAGGAATACACACACCAGATTCCATCGGTGCCGAGGTGGACTTCGGCGCCGAGGAGGAAGTGTCTGAGCGGGCGACCCTTGTCGGCTCGAGACCAGTGGAGCCGAAGGTGACCCGCTCTCGATGCCCCAGCCATCGGCTCCGAAGCCAGAGGAGTCGATACTGGTGGCATCGAGGCAGACGTTCGACCTCGGCTCTCAAGTCCTTGGAGCCGGGGAGAGGCCTGCCTATGTCTCTTGGCGGTCGGATCCGACGGACTGGTCGGAACCGACGCCTTTTCTTTTAGCCGGAGAAGGAGAGGATGCCAAGGCTTCTTCAAAGGAAGGTTTAATTAACCCCTTAAGAATCAATTTATTTTTCCTCTCCTGGAGGACCCTTGAGGAAAAAGCGTTACATACGCTGCATGACTCCTGTAAGTGTTTTGCACCCAAACAATACACACAGAGCGAAAGTGATCGTCTGTGATAGACATTTTGAAACTACATTTTGAACATTTTTAAAGCCCGAAGGCCTAGGAGTCTGAGACATTATGGTAGACAATTTCAGTAACTTTGACAGGAAAAATACAATTACTGACTTACTGATTGACAAACCTAAATATAGGCTTACAGTTATCGCTAAGAGCGAAATGACAGGGAACTTTGAAAACCCTGTAAGGTTTTAGAAGGGTTGACTGACCGAAGGCCCTAGATGAAGGGGGCCAAATCAAACTCAACCCAATCACACAACAAGTCTTCAACAATCCAAACACACACAATGAGAGCGTTAGCCGTTAAAACAGCTTTTGAGACAAAAAACAGCAAAAAACTGACAGAAAAAGTTAGTTAAAATAACTACTCAGCCCAGCCAGCTCGAGACCACGTCTTCGCAGGAAAGCGGCAAACGAGATCTGGGGGACTGGTAGTGGTGCATCCTGGGATATAGTAAGCTCAGCCAATAAGAGACTTCGCTCTTTGGCATAAGCGTGCCGAGTCGGAGCCGAGGGATCGGCTCCGAACCATCAGTCAGAATGTAGGCGAGATAGGATCACATAACATCCACTTCTGCCAGTGTATAAATGTTTTTACTTTAACAGATTTTCTAACAAAAAAAAAATATGTAGGTGTTGGCATTATCATGGGGATTAAAGATAGTTATAAGACTTGCGATTATTACATGTTCAATGACAACATTAATATTCTAGATTGTGTAAATGTGACAGTAAAGACAATCCTAGAACTTATAACAAGTTTTGGTGTGTATAGAATACCAAAGTCTAGTGCTGATGACCTAGAGGAATTCATACACTGCTTACTTGAAACACAGGAGGGAAAAATAATAGTGGCTGGGGACTTAAATTTACCAGAAACAGACAGGAATAATATTGATTCAACAACATTAATAAGGAAGTTATTGACAATATATGTTCAGGAACAATTGCTTCAGATTGTAAAAATCCTTTCAGGGAATGGAAAATGCTAGACATTCCGCAGAATTCAATAAAGTCTATGTAGGCTCAGTGTAGAACCTGCACAAAATGTATCCGTGTAGAGGGCCATGATCTTCCTTGAGCAGCACGCCATGCATATTAATTGTGGTGTGCGTCTAACGGAGGTCAAAGCAACATGGATATTGAATCTGTGTAAGACTGACAACACATCCACATATCTTTCAGCTTGTTAACCTGACCAAAAGGTGTACAAGACAATTTCACTAATCTGGATTTTTTTTTTAAATTTTATGTGGTTGTTTGTGTGATGCGCCGCATTATTTAGCTATGCATAGCTTTGCGCATCCATACATCAGACATGTAAAAATAGAAACCGGATGTGTTCAATTTCTTTTTATTTTTTAATTTTATGTGCTTGTTTGCGTGATGTGCCATATTATTTAGTTATATTTAGCACTGTGCACTCATGCATTAGACATCCACTAGACATATAAAAAATAGAAACCAGATGCATTTACTTCTTGTAGTTGTACAATACTTGGCACCACACAAACCCCATTAATTTTCACCCCCACATATGAGAAAGGGGATGGAATCGACATGGAGGCCTTATATCTTGAGTAGTTGCATGGGATTGGTTGATTACACTGCAAATCAGCTGTGTAGGCTGCATTTAGCATTTCTGTACAATGGAATGGCTCAGATGCAATCAACTGCTAATGAATACAATCATTAAAAAGGAAAACGTCTAGCTAGGCAAACCAGTGTGTATGAGAGTTAATTCTTATGTGTAACTCGTTGACACATTGCTTGTATAGCAGTATCTTTCAACAGAAGAGTATTGTATTCCATCTGGTATGTATTAATTTTGTTTCCAACATGACGCATGTGTTTGAATATACTTAGGGGGACTGGGGATTACATCAGCAAGTCTTTGCTAGAAGTGTACTGATGACATGGCATTGAGCCCTGCTAGATATACAGAACATGTAGAGTACACCAAAGGTATACAGCTGTATGATGACAGGGGTCCTAGCTACTTCCTTTGACAGCACTTGTAATAGTACACTGCAATTTTGCTGCCACTATTGTTTATAAATATTTTTTTGGGGGGGGGGGTTCATACAATGGACTACTGTGTTGGGTGTGTGAGCAAACATGAGTATCTGTAATGGCACAAACAGGAATAAGTCACTATTGCTATAATCCTATTTGCATCCACACCCTTTGTATGTTTGGCACACTGTTGAATATGAGATGTCTAATCAAGTGGTGAATACCGAGCCTTCCTTTACTGCTATATGCATATAGTTTACTCGTATGTATGTGAGCTTTACATGTGTTCTCATACCTTTGTATTTCAGGAAGCACCACACATGCACATCACAGGTTACCATTTTCTGAGGTGTAAAATTACCTTGTCACTAAGGCTCTGTGACAGCATTACCAGGTCATGCTGTCCTGAGGGAAGGCAAATCGCATTCCTGTGGGATGAACTGGTGCAGAACATCAGTGCTGTGGGTCACCAAAATCGTACCTACCAGCAGGTGTGACACTGTACTACAGATATGATAAATACTGCAAGAAGACATGCAGCAGGGATGATTGTAGTGTTCCCCACACTTGATTTGTGTTATGGCAGAACTCTGCTTTACATGGATGGACAGCCTGTTCCATATAGGTTGCAGTCTCTGGGATACATACCCCTCTCTCCAGCACATCCTTTTTATACCAGAAGCAAGGTGTAGGTCTGTAGAACAGTTACTTCTGTTGCTAGTTGTTTTGTGGATTTGCAGGAGGTACACAGTGGGGTCAGACAATACCCTGTATGGCAGGCATACATCTCCCCTCCAAAGCCTGTAGGACACAGAATAGAGGGATAGGGACATGATGCAGTCTGCATAGGACATTTTACATTATGCCCTGTATTGGTTTAGTGAGGAACCTCTTTGGATGTTCCAATTGTCGGACATGTCTGCTTAGGTACATACCACAGGTGACACTGCAGTCAATGATGTGTCTGATGAATACAGAATACAGTGGAACAATGACTTCCTTGGACTTGCATGCCATACCTTTGCTTATAGGTTGTGCAACATAGCATGATTTCCCCAATACTGCATGCATGTGACAGTCAAAGGCTGGATTACTGTGTGCATCCCTAAGTCCCTGGCGATTGGGTCAGCTATCAGAGGTGTGTTATCAATATCCAAAAGCATAGTATTGTGCATTTCTTGGCGTTTAGTGTTAGTCTATGGTTCTGACACCAGTTGTATGTCTGTATCAGCCCCTCCTGGAGATCATTTGGGATTCAATGACACCTCCTAATTTGGAATGATCTGCAAATTTAGTAACTAACTTCAGAGAAGTAAATGCCTAAAAGGAGTAGTCTTTGGAATGATCCATGAGGGAGTCACTTGCGACTGGCCTCTTTGTAGAAGTGGACTCCCTAATGCTAACTTCCTCAGTACTGTCTGTGAGCCACTTGTCTATCCACCAGCTGACATACTAGTTTGTATCTAAACTCTTGAGTTTGACAACAATGCCTGATGGGGGTATAGTGTCACATGCCTTGTCAGTTCATGGTAGGCCATGTGAACCATTTTTCCTCATCCATTGCTTTGGTTACCTGCTCAAATAGGTCCACCAGGTAAGGTAGGCATGATCTGTCGTTGACAAAACCAGACTGGGTTTAGTCCAGTGTCTGGAGGTGTACTACATCTGTATTTATGATTTCCATGATAATTATTTTCATGGCTCTACATATCAGACTAGTGAGACTTTCAGGTCTGTAGATGGCCCACCTTTGTGCAGAGGGATGACTGTTTCTGTTCTCCATTCATAAGGCACAAAGCTTGTTTAGTGGCTACAGTGAAATGGTAATTCCAGAGGCCCTAAAAGGTCATGTTTCCTGCTATTTAGAAGGCATGCTGGGATATTGTCTGGACCCATTGATGCAGTGTATTTGGTCTTAGAGACAGCATTAAGGACCTGTTCCCTAGGGATAGTAGGGGTACTTATATTTGATGGTATTTCCTGAGAGAAGGTTAAGGAGAAAAGAGGGATAAAGTTGGGGTTCAATTTATCAAAAACATTCATCAGCAAAACAGTTGAAAGCACAAAACACCACTGTAGAGTCACTAACCTCTTCTTTAATATATTCAGCAGGTTTAAAACATAAATGCAGATACAAACACAATACATTTAAACGCTTTCACCCAGGAAACAATTTTTTAATAAAAGAGGATACCCTAGAGCCCTTATAAATCAGTTAATTAAGGAAGTAAGCAAGGACAGGAGGAGGAAATATGAACCAATTTTGGGGAAGGGGTTAGTAGATACCAACAGAAATTAAGGAGAACAATGTACTCAATATGATTTAGCATTTATTCATACACATATGTTTTTTCTCCGACTGATATTGCGAATATTATTAAGAAATATTGGAGGGTATTGACCACAAATAATGAGATTAGTAAGTATACTCCCTTGACACCTATGTTTATAAAGAAAAGGGACATGAACATTAAAGAAATGCTGGAGTACCATGAAACAGAGAATATGGCAGAGAGAACTCAGAAGAGGTATGGTATGTACAAGTGTGGTTTTTGCCAACAGTGTGGAAACATTTTAGAACAAGAAGGTATTAACTACCCTGCAAGAAAGTTTAAGACGAGGGCTAAGGAACATTTTAACTGCAATAGCAAGGGAGTGGTATACATTAGTGTTTGTGAAATATGTAGTAGTCTCTACAGAGGCAAGACAGAATCCTTTGAGAAGGCGTATATATGAGCATATGTATGAGGTCTCCATGAAAAAAAAATACAAATGCACTGTACAGGCACCAAAGAGAATGTCCAGATAGTAACTTTAAGTTCTATGTTTTGGAACAAGTAAAAAAAGATGTAAGGGGTGGTTTATGGGAGGCCCGTTTGGAATATAGAGAGTTATACTGGCAGTTAAAACTGGACGCAACTAAAAAACCTGGGTTAAATGACCATTTGAGTATAGTGTCTCAAAGTTAAGGGCAGCTAAATTATAAGAATAAGGAGTGCAGGATTAGTAGAAAATTGACTGGAATCTATATGTTTATTCTGAAACTGAGCTTATGCTAAAAACACTTTGTATTTAACAAATGTATTATATTTTATTTTTGTATATGCTTTAAGTATATATTTTAAGTATCAAACTTTTTGATAGTGGAATAACATAGTAGATCAATGTGTGCTTAACTTAATGGATGACATCAGTTTAATTAATATTAATGAGATGAATTCACTGGAGGCAAACTTGTATGAATTGTATAAAAAGGCTTACTATTTTAGTATTCTTATGTTCTGATGGAGCTCGGGAGATTCCTGGGTGAAAGCACTTAGCTGTATTGTGTTTTTTATCTGCATTTACATTTTAAACCTGTGGAATATGTTAAAGAAGAGGTTTGTGACTTGACAGGGGTGTTTTCTGGGTTCAATTTATCAGCCTCGAAGTTTGCTGCATCTTCTGCCTCATTATAGGTGGTTCCATTTACAATGCGATGTGCACACAACCGTTTCTTGCCTTTGAGGTTGCGGCCATAGCTAAAGCATGCTTTCTGGTTGTCCTTGGCCTGGGAGCCCAAACTTACCTCAACTCTGGCTTTAGTAGACTTCATTTGTCCTCTGATTTTTTGTTTACTTTGATCAGAGTGCTTTTATCCTAATGTGTGCTGCACCTCCTAAGTTTTGCCATGATTTTTTTCCTTCTGTTATACAGCCTATTGATTCTGTGATTCCACCTGGGGGGCTTGATTTTAAGTTACTTATGTACTTCTCCCTGGTGGGTACAGCTGCCTCTATGCAGCTATTAAAATGCTCATACAGGGTTTCTGTGAAAAGTTCTACATAGGCCACTGTGTTCATTTTATGGGAGCTTGAGATTTGGCCAGTTCATCACCTAATAGCTGGAGGTTAATCTTAGAGTAGTTCCTGAATATTCTATATTTAGCTGGGGGTCCAGATTTTATTTTTACTTCATAGGAGACCAATTTTTTTGACCTTATCAGGGAAATCATTGCAGTAGGGGTGTATGCGTGACTCTCCCATATTGGTGAGGACCAGTTCCCAGCATGATTGCAGCCTTGGTTGGTGTATTGACTGTCTGGTCCAGCCAGTTTGTGTTTACAAAATCCAGGAATATCTGTGCCTGTAGGTTTGTTGTTCTATAGTATTCCTAGTTAATACTGGGATAATGACAGTCACCCATGACTATGGTACTGGCTTGGATGGTTATTGTTTGTAATATGTTTACATACAATGGTATGAAAGTAGTACCGGTTTCACCTATTATGATTTGAATCTGGAGCAGATCAAGTGCATTGTCCTGTTTGACCAGGCTTGAATTATCCTTAGTTTTGATGTACATACAGACACCTCCACCTTTAGTCCCTGCCTGTGAAGTAGCTGCTCTAAATGTGTGGAAGGCAAAATAACCATGCACTGTTGGTGTGCTCTCCGCAGCTTTAAGTCATGTGCCAGTGACTGCATAGATGTCTTCTGAGAGCTCAAATAGTATAGTCTAGGGAGGTATGTCACAGGTCATGTGCTCTCACATGGACTGAGTCATATCATAGGAAGTTACAAGGCTAATGGTCCTAGAGCCCTTACAAGCCTAGCCAAGTTTTACTCTTATTTCCACAATCACCACTAACTGCACCAGTCCACGAAGGACACGTGGAGCCTCCTGAGGTGAATTTACAGTTACACATCCAATCATCCACACTGCATTTGAAAAGGGCCAATGAGATGCTCTGTTTGACATGAAGTAGGAGTCCATTCTAAAGGTGTGGCAACTTCTGGGAGACAAATCTGACCCTCCAGTATGTTCTATTAATGTCACATACTAGGTTAAGGTCTTTAGTGAGTAACCCATGTACTATTTGATTTGCAGGTATGCAGCATTTCCAATAAAGCCTGGCCAAAGATTGCCTTATATGCAAGGCATAGATCGCCGCTGAGTAGTCTGTATGAAAGAGAATAAAGTGACAGTGATTTCAAATAATCCACATGGGTCAGATGCTGAAGACATTGAATTATCCTAGTGAGGAACCTTTGTGGTCTCTCCAACTGCTGCAGGAGCTTGGAAAGGTGCATAGTATTCCATTATAGGCCTGATAAGGGGAGTACAGAGAGGTTATAATTTTCATTTTCTGGATGGAATGGCCTCACTTATAAGACAAGAAATATAGAATGCCCTTCTTACCACTGTGGAGATATGCTGATCAAAGATAAGGTTACTGTCAACCAGTGTGCCCAGGTCTCTAACCACTGAGTGCATACTTAGGGTTTTGTTATTAATGTGGCAGCTAGCAGGATCATCACACATACTGAGAGGGGTGGCTAATGCATTTTTTTTGCATTGAGGTTAAGGTCATGACTTTGGCATCAATCATTTGTGTGTGTAAGAACCTCTTGTAGGATGCTTACATCATTTAGTGATTCTAAAACCGCTCCCAGTTTGCAGTCATCAGCAAACTTTATCAGCCACAGACCTTTAGTTTTAGCTTGTACTTTGGAGAACTAGTTTCCAAACAGTATAGGTGCCAGGACAGATCCCTGTGGAACACCGCTGGTTACAGGTCTTCTATTGGAGGTGGATTCCCATATTTTGACTATATGGGTTTTATCAGTGAGGAAGTTAGTAACAAATCTAATGACATAAGGGTTGATACCTAGCTGGGTGAGTTTGTCAATGATGCCTGAGTGGGAGATAGTGTCAGATGCTTTGGCTAAGTTTAGGTAGGCTGTATACATGGATTTCCCCTCATCCAGGACCTTGGTAACTGTCTCAAATAAGTCCACAATGGTTCACTGGCATCATCTCCCTTTGACAAATCCAAGCTGAGTAGGAACAAGTGATTGGTGGTGCTTACCTATATCTTTGTTGATAGGGTCTATGATGATTCTTTACATGGCCTTGCAGATAAGACTAGTCAGGCTAATAGTTCTATAGTTCCCAGGGTCAGTGGAAGGACTACCTTTGTGTAAGGGAGGAATGGTGGCTGGATTCCATTCATCTGTGAAAGCGTGAGTGCTTAGACTATGATAGAAGAAAGTACCCAATTTTGCTGCTAATTCTTGTTGGAGCCTATATAGGTCACAGCCTGGGATGTTATCAGGTCTCATAGCTGATGTGTTTTTGGCCTTAGAGAGGGCATTTATGATTTGCTGTTTAGAGATACAGTGCAGTATAGCTTATGTTTGTTTGCCTTTCGGCTTTTCCCGGTAAGGGGTCGCCACAGCGGAACTCCGGTCCGCTAATGATTGGCAGAAGATTTTTACGAAATGCCAAGGTGCCAGCTCGATGCCCAACCTTCAATGAAGGCACGCCCATTTACACATGCATGTCTTTCGAACGCTACCCAACCACGGGGAGGACATGCAGACTCCACACAGAAGGCACTCACAAGCCCAGCTGAGAATCGAAAGGGAGAACCTCTTGCTGTGAATTAACAATGCTACCACTGTACCATCGCGGCATCTATAAAACGATAAATTATTAATTGAATATATCTGGTTTCCATTCATAGCTATGTCAAGACTGTGACATGGGTAGTCTGGTCACGTGAACAAACATGCTAAGCTACACCCAAACCTTTTGCAGCAAGAAGCTCATTGTGCAAACATATGCGCTGAGCACAAAATATCCTAAAAGTGACATGACACAGCCCCCTGATATCATCCACATCCAGTGGGAGTATAAACACCATGTAGGCATGTAGCGGCCTGTACAAAGTGGATATGTGCATACAGTTGTTCACTTTATTGATTCAACACATCCAGGGCATTTACCCCTCATTTGCATAATATTCAAGCTGACAGCTTTGAAATTACACGGTTCATAGATGAATACTAGGCAATCTGCTCTGAAGGGCCATTTTAAGCCTAGCCTACAGTCAGAATTAAATCCTGTACCTTGTGTCTGTGAGGCAACAACCATAACCATTATACCAAACCCACCCAAAACTACTTCTCTTTAATCAACAAGTTCTTAGCAGAGGTAAGAATCAAATGTTGCAACTTATGCATGCAAGGCAAACACCATAACCACTGTGTTACCTTGATTTTTGCCATGTAAGCTGGTTAACAGCAGGAATGCACAGCTATACAGTCCCGATGCAAGGTTCTACAGTACATAGGTGTTATTTTACAATTTTATTTTTTATTTTTATGTTAAGCATGTTTGGACAATGTGGCACATAGTGCAAACAAGCGGAAATTAACAAAAAAGAAGTTTCATATAATCCCTGCCATTCTTAGACATCCACAATGTATCTTTTCACATTTATGTATGTGATCTTACCTTTTCAGGTAAACTATGTCCATATTTGTGGACTTCTACATCCCCTTCTTTCAATGTAGACTCCTGGATGGAAAATTTCCACGTACACTACTAACACGGACACAGTCTACACAGATGCATTACGGCTTGTTGGATCAATCCACCTGGTTAAGCTGCATAAAATACAGCTAATTAAGGCAAAATTTGTATTGCACAAAAGGTTCCTTAGCTGCAAGTGCTTGCATGCCACTACACAGAGTTTCATGACTCTAAAACTGTTTGCACCCCTGTATGCATCGCGGAGCTATGTGCACGCAATAAAACATTTGGTGTTAGCTTTATTGAATTTCCTTAATTGTTTGTGTTCCTAAAGAAATTACTGTTACTTTATGTCAGGTTTTACCACCTTTGATGTGCAGTGACCAAGTGGTTATAAAGGTTGATTTGTTGCTAGATAATTCTGCCAAAATGAAATCTAAACCAGTGCTCAGAAGAATAAAGCACAATTGTGTAAACATTTAGCATAAAAGTAAATGTCTTCTTTACATAAAGTATCTCCTGCCAAGGTTAGCCCAACATCTAGCCAGTATACCAAAGACTTTAGGTCTTATAGATGCCATATGGCACATGTATGCTCCCTGCATAAGTCATAAGGGAAAAGATGATGTACAGATGCAAACACTCAGAACTGAAATACCCCAGGAGGAACACCATTCCCTCAGGGACAAAATAGAACATATGCATTCAGAAGGGAAAAGGGCAGAAAAAAAGGATGAAAGTCCCCTTGGCCAGGAGAGCAACAAAAATAGGTTCTATGTTATATGATTGAAGCTTTACTTAATCAAATAAGTAAAGCTTGAACTTGTAATATCGAAACCGTAAATTGTCAAATGGCTGATTTAACACAGGGAAACACTTCCTTTGTCCTTTCTGTGGAGTATGCCCATTTCTCCAATTTGGAGTGATCTCGGAGTTGGCATATTTAGGTAGGGGGTGGGAGGGCGAAGCCCCCCAATTAATTTAGGATGTAAAGGTTTTTTTTTTGATTTGGCAAAGGGAAGTGTTTCCCTTGGTGGAATCAGCCGTTTGACAAGTTTAGCTTTCGATATTACAAGATCAAGCTTTAGTTATTTGATTAATTAAAGCTTCAAAGTTGTAATATAGATGCACAAAAATATAGGGCAACAGCTAAAACAGAGGGGGAAAAGAGGAAGGGACTGAATACAACAGTGAACAGAAGTACATCTGCTGTTATGGTAAGATTTTACACACTGTTGCAGTATTTTTTACGTAATGGACAGTACAAGAGCTAAGAGGAAGCCTGGGAGGAGTAAGCAAAGAAGGGCCTACTACAAACCCATGCATGATAGCCTTTGTAAAACCTGCCCTGGAAGTAAAAGGATGGAGTTGTGGTCCATACCACTGAAAACACCATAGGAGACAACTACCCTAGAAGAACTTGCCTTAGCAGATGAAGAAAACTTGCTAACATGAAAACAACAAAAGGAAATGGCCTTAAGGATGAGATGGTTTGCTTAGAACAGCCAAAGGCAAAGTCCTGGGATGAAAACAAACAAAAAGCTGCTCAGATTTGTGAATTGGCTTTGTTTTATCCAAATATTACCAGAGTTGGCTTTGTAGATACAATGTGTGAATAACCTATGCACTGGCAGACAGTGGAGAAGGAAAAAGAAAGGAAGGAAGATTAACAGACCATGCATCCTCAACCCTCTTCTCATTCTGCACATGGAGTCGGGGTGTCACTCCAACAGTGACAATCAACTCAATCCAAGGTTTACACCCTTGGGTGGTTAGCCCTGCTGTGGTATTTCATCTGTAAAACACACTCATACCTACTGCATGTCTTTGGAATGTGGGAGGAAACTGGAACACCTGGAGGAAACCCGCATGACCACAGGGAGTACATGCAGAGTCCACACAGAAAGCACCCCAGCAAGACTTGAACCAGAGTACCTCTCATAGAGAGGTGACAGCTGTAACTGCTACAGCTCCATGGCCGTCCAATGAATAGACCAATTAAGGAACACTTTATTGACCAGCTTGGCCATAAAAGGAGGATTAATTTGAAGAGGCACCCTATCCCTGTGAAAAATTCTAAAAAGGATGAATAGCCATGAGAACCTGAAGCTCAGACACACTCTTGGAAGACTATTCATTTGGCTCTTATTTCAGCCAGGTACAATGTTGCAAGGATGTTGAAAAAGCAGGCTCAAAAGGAGCCTGAGTCAATTTTTTTGCAATACAAAACTGAGGTCTCAAGAAGGCAGAAGAGCTTTCTGGGAGGCCTGATGTGAAGGATGCCTTTCAGAAATTACTTCACCTCAAACTGAGAGACTAGAGGATGATTTAAGGGCAGATGAGCAGAAACTGCTCACAGGTAAGCTTTAACTGAATAAGCCAACCCGGCATGGAACAGAGCACACAAATAGTGTTGCGTGATGGTCAGAGAGGCACCAGACAGAAATTAATTTCCATTTGCACATATATGACTTTCTGGTACTGGGTTTCCTGGCCTTCTTTAAAACCCAGAGCACATCCTCCAAAAAAGGTGCTGAAGAGGAATCAAAACCCTATCAACCACAGTGTCATTTGAAAAGTGAACAAGTGAGGATGGATTAAAAATCCCCTGTCTTGCCTGAGAATTTCCAAGCAGTGAGGTAATTTGTGGCGATTGCCCCTGGTCAAGTGATAAGGATGGGGGGACCAATGCTGTATGGGGCAAATAGGAGTGACCAGCAAGATTTTGGGAGAGTCCCTCTTGATCTTGTGCAGGTCTCATGGTATCAGAGGAAGTGGGAGAAGCCATACAGAAACATTGCCTTCCAAGGAAAAGACAGGGTGTCCACTTTACAAGTCAGAGGAATTGGGACTCTGGAACAGAATAGAGAAAGTTGTCTGTTCAGACAGGAGGCAAAAAGATCTACTTGAGTAATATCTCACCAATGGATAATGTCCAGGAACACATCCTTGTGATGCAGCCATTTAATAGCTTGTCCTCTGGACCTGCTCAAACAGTCTGTTACTAGATTGTGCTCTGACAGAATGTAAACCACCTGAAGAGCTGCTTGATAGCTAGATTTCAGACCTGAAGAGCTAGTCTGCAAAGGAGATAGGATCTAGTACCCACCGCTTGTTGATGTACACTATCACAGTGGTATTGTCTATGAAAACTTTGAGGGGTCTGGGCAGAAAAAGGCAATGAAAAGCTTGCAGATCCATCATTTCTGTTATGGTGATATGGACTGAACTCTGATAGGGAGGTGAGACCCTGGACTTTTAGGGGGCCACAAGAAGCTCCCCACCCCAAGTCTGAGGAAAGCATAAACAGATCCTGAGAAGGAATTGGAGTCTGGAAGGGAAGCCCTGCATTAAACAACAAATAATGAGACCACCACTGAAACTCAAGCTTGTGACAAGGAAGAAAAGGAACAGGAAAAGCCAGGGGGTGGCAATGTTGGAGCCACACTGATTTGAAGTACCATTGAAATTTTCTCATATAAAATCTAGTGATGGCAAGCATGGAAATAGCAGAGGCCATAAATCCAAGAACCCTGATACATTCTCTGGCCATGATGGAAGACAGAGGATGAGGAGACTGGAAAAAAGTTGTCAAAGGCAGAACCTTAGGTGCAGGGAGAGATGCCAACATAGGAATTGTTTGAAGCCTGGAACCAAGGAAAATTTGGTCCTGGGAATGAATCAGGACTGATTTCTAGAAATGTATGGTGAAACCCAGACTGTGCAATAAATAAGTAGTAAACCGGAGATCCTGTAGCAAACTGCAGGGAGAAGGAGCTTGAATGAGCAGATCATCTAGGCAGGGACTTATCTGTATCCCCTGAAGCCTGCAAAAAGGAATTAAAGAAGCTAGGTTTGGTGAGTACCATTGGGGCAGTAGAGAGATCCAAGGGCAAAGCAAAGAACTGAAAATGCAACAAAAAAACAAGAAAATGTAAAAGATTTCCTAGAAAGAAGGTGAAGGTGGTACACATCTTTGAGGTCCAGAGGAGCCAAAAATTCCTGGAGAAGCAGCAGAGGAAACAAGGTCTAAAGCAACAACATTCAGAAAGAAGGAAACTCAAAAAAAAAGACATTGAGCAGAGAGAGATCTAGAAGTGATCTTCCTGTACCCTCCCTCCTGTGGAACCAAAAACATTCCAGAGTAAAACCACCTTCCGACCTGGGAAGGTGGAACAGGCCGAATGGTGATCTGATCTAAATGGGATTGCAGAAACTTTGGAAAATGAAGGAGTTGTTCCAGAAGAGGTTAAGGAATGCCTGAAAAGGGAGGAATGGATTTCCAAACTATGAAGTACCCCTGATGAAAATAAACAGCATCTGTGAGTCTGACATAATCTGATAAAAAGTTTGGAAAGCTAGAGAAAGGTGGAAAGATGTAATGACCAGGCCAAGGGGAAGAGAAGGCCAAACGTCAAATGGAAACAGGCTTGTCCTGAAAGGAAGGCTTCTGAGGAAGAAGAGGAGTCTGAGTATATTTAGTAGGAGGAACACACATAAATCTCTTCTTACCTTTAGAAAGAGGGTGCGTTTACCTACGAACAAAGGCAGATTTAGAAGAGTAATTCCTTTGGAATTTGGGGATGAGGAGACAAAAATATATTTGTGGTCCTGCAGAGTCCTGCCCTTATCTTAGAAGGACTTAAAGAGGTCAGAAATAGCTGTCCCAAAAAGATTTTTGATATCAGGAGGGGCATCCAAAAGCTAGGCTCACATATCAGGTAAAGCCTGAAAATGCAGCCAGGAATAATGGCTCATCTCTTAACCAAAGGCAGCATCCCTGGAAGAAAGAACCAGCAGCATGATAGCTGCATCATATATAGAGTGATAGGCAACTGGGAAGAAGACCCAAGCAGGGAAGAAGCATAAACATTCCCATCAGAAACGTAAGACACCACCTTAAATGCCTGGAAAGGAGGTCCAAAACATGCTGGTCATATGATTCTGGTAATTAATGACCCTAAAGACAAGATGGAAGCAGTATAAACTTTATTGTGCCATGTTGCCATTGCTCAGCTATCCTTATCAGAAGGAAAAAAGTTTGGTAGATGGCAACAGCTTAGAAGGTTTATCAGAAAATAATTATACCATTGAAGTGTCAGAAGGAAAGACACAAACAAAAACTGGCAGTCCTCACTCAACCTTGTAGAGCCGGTCAGGATTCTTGGGTGCTGGAGGCTGAGAGTCAGGAGTCCCATTTAAAATACTCCTTCATGAGGACAATAGTATCACAAAGGAAAACTCTTCAAAGGGGGAATCTGGGCCGAATTAATACTCTTCATCCAAACCACAGTCCAGAGGGGAAGGAATTTGGGAAGAATAAGCAAGGAATTATTTTCCAGAATCCTAGTCCACATGTGAGGAATCCATCTCTTGGACAGACACCCATTGAGGTGGCTTCAAGGCCAATAAAACATTAAATAGCCCTGGAGTAAAATCCTGCCATTCATGCTGCCTTCTGTTTCTTTTCTTGTGGGACACCTGCCTTAAATAGCATCAAAGGTTCAGACCCTCGGCAAGATTCAATAATGGTAGCCGGAATCTCCTCCTTCACTAAAATCTGAGGAATCCCCTTTAGTCAATCAGAAATAATCAGCCATGGTTCCCTCTCAACATTTGGGGCAGACATTAGAAAAGCCTCCAAAGATACGCAAGAGTTTCGGTCCATGCTGCCATCCAATGGGATCATGGCAGAGGAATCAGAGGTAAGGACAGGATGGTCTTCAGGAGCTTTGACTAGCTTCTAGAGATACATCCAGTGGTGGCTGGACAGCAACCAGATCAGGCCTAGTTTTTTTTTTGGCCTCCTCCTTGGCAGACAGCTGGACCTTCGGACAGGAGGATTCCACCATAGCACCATTAGCCAATGGCTTAAGATTTTGGTTCACAATGTAAATGCATAAGGAGGATAAGTGACTATGTAGGGTCTTAAGGACAACCACATGACAGCTACAGCAGTATGTATGATCGTGGGAAGTGCCCAAGCAAAAATGGCACTGATTGTGATGATCTTTATGAGGAATCTGCCTCACACCTAGCATTTTCCCTTCCTGGATGATATGAACACAAATACAAGACCAATTAGAAAAAGGGAGAGGAGAAATCCCAACAGGGCACTTATCTGAAACAACTTGTTAACTAGCAAAGCAGAAGGGCAGGAGACCAATGTTCAATAAGAGCATTCAGACTGGCAGCAAAGAAGTTCGGAGTGTTTGCATCCATATGGCACCATTATACCCTAAGCCTTAGTTGGGGAGCATACATGTGATGTACGACACTGATAAGACTGAAAGGATTTGGTTTTCTGGCCGGACAATGGGCTATTGCAACAGTGATATGAAAGGACATGAACAGATTATATGTAAGTAAAACAGTCACTCTGTAAAACTAATAAAATGTGGTAAAATTGCAGAAGGAATGTGGACATTTTTGAAAGACAAATTGTTTGAATGAAAAAAAAATCAAAAAAGTTTAATATCAGGAGCACAGATTTCCATAAGAAAAAAGTACTTGATTAAGTGACACAAAAAATATATTAAATGGAAGAGAGGTTGAACTAAAACTTTGAAAACTTAAATAAACAAGCTGAAAAGACAAACTAAACATAGCGTGAGACATCATCAAGAAAAATTTAAAGAAAATTTATATAAACACATTGAACATCACAGGAAACCATTTTATGATGCATAAGATATGGAAGGAGTAAAGACATACAAATTGATAAAGTGTGTGTAGATTCTAAAATGTATTCACAAAAACAACAAGTTTAGATACATTAGTTTGATTATTAGTTTGGTTCCACAAAGGGGGTGATCAACTTGCCTAGTGATATCCAGGCAACCTCAGATACTGAGATGAAATAAGATTTCATTGACAAAGAACTATGCAAACTGGATCCATACAAAGGAAGGAGATGGAATTAGCAATAATGACCAGAGAACACTTCAGCAAGAACTTACAGCACTATTATTTTTATTATTTACTAGGTCATATAAACATGAGATTTCTCAAGATCAAAGACATGCGCTAGTTAAACCAGTCTTTAAGCAAAAAGGGAAGTAGGACAAACTCAGGGTCATACAGATCCTTAAGTTTACTTTTATGATGCAGAAAAAAAATGGAGAAGGTAATACTGGATAAGTTGTCAGCAGAACTGGAAAGTTTGGGACTTGAAACCATATATCAGCATGCATATGTTGAAAATAGATCTACTGCCACCTGTAACATGATGTTCTATAACAATATAATATCAACTATGAATGAAAAATTGTGCTGTGATGTAATTCATTGGATTTTAACTTCAGCATTTGACAGGGTCAAACACAAAACACTAATAAATTAGAACAGCCAAGTACTGATGTACTCTTGATAAAATGGATAGCTGCATTGCATACAAATAAGACATGGTGGTATCATACCGGAGGACAGGTGAAATTCTAGATTACACTCAGGGTGTCCCACAAGGCTGTGTCCCAGAACCATACTTGTTCAGGCTGTATCTTTCATATCTATCTTTTTCATCTGAAGTGCTCTACAGTCTGCATGCAAATGACTTAGACTGGGTAAACTGATTGCATGTGTTGTAGATAATCAACTTCTTTTGCAGACGTGGCCTACATCAACCACTTGGACACGGGAGAATAATATGCTGATAAATACATCAAAAACTAAGCTTATGAGATTTGGGAGACATGGATTGAAAGGCAAATGTTTAATACAGCACACAGTGATTGAAACAGATTCATTTAAGAACCTGGGTATATGGGTTGATAAAGCTTTGAATTTTTTTAATCATATGGACAAATTGGTTAATGGTAGTTATAGAACTACAGGCTGTATAAAAAATGTAGAAAGTGTAGGAAATCAGAAATGATGAAGTCATTGTTTGTTAGTTCATAGGTTCCCAGGGGAATACTAGGTTAATGGCTCAAGAGCACTGACAAGCCTATCGAGTTTTACCCAATTTTCTATCCAGAGGGGAATGTTAAAGGTCAGCAAGTGGTGTTTTGACTATTTTTACAGGCTGCCTCTATCCACAGGGACATGGCCACCACCCCAGCAGTGAATATGCAAACTCCCATCCATCGGTCAAGATTGCACTTGAAGATGGTAAAGAAGAGCTCTGCTTCACATCAATAGGAAGCCTATTCCAGAGAAAGAGCAATCTCTGGGACACAACTCTCTCTCTCCAGCACAATCTATTCATGTCAGATATCAGGTTTAGATCCTTGGAGCAGGTAATGCTTGTGCAATTAGTTTTGCAGATATGCAACATTTCCATTGGAGCTGGATCAGAGACTGCCTTGTAGGTCAGAGAGAGATCACCCCTCAGTTATAGGTAGGAAATTGAATACAGTAATAGGGCTTTTAATCTGCCCACATATGACATGTTGGTTATACCCTGTATTTTTTCATAAGAAACTGAGGATGGTCCAACTGTTGCAGGTGCCTAGTGAGGTACATGCCAGTGGATGCACTGTACTCAATTATTGGTCTGATGAGGGCTGAGTACAGTGGTACTATGACATCCTTAGATCTGTTTACTATGGTGTTGCTTATAAGCTGAGCCACAAAGATGGATTTCCTCACCACCATGGTCACATGGTGTTCTGGATCAAGATTACTATGCAAGTACCCAGATTTTTCACCACTGTTTCCACTCTTAGGGAGTGCTACCAATGATGTAATTTGCATTTGATTTCACAAAGGATATTATGCACTTCTTCACATTTAGTTTGAGGCCATGGCTCTGACACCAATCATTAGTCTGCATCACACTTTTGTGCAAGATATCATTTGGGGAGTCAGTGATTTCTCCAAAAATGGAGTCATCAGCAAACTTGGTCAGCGAAAGGCCATCTACATTTGCCTTGACGTCTGAGAATTTTATTACAAACAGTAGAAGGCACAGCACTGAGCCCTGAGTAACTACACTGGTGACTTGCCTCTTGCTGCATGTGGATTCCCCACTCTAACAACTTGTGTCCTATCTGTGAGTCATTTGGTTATCCATCTGGTAATACAGAGGTTTATGCCAAATTTTGAGAGTTGATAATACTCAAGTAGGGTATTGTGTCAAATGCCTTGGTCAGATCAAGTTAGACAAGTTGCACTGTCTTACCTTCATACATCAAAAAAGCCTGCCAGACGGAGCATGCAGGACCTGCCCTTGACAAAGCCGAACTGGATTGGGTCTAGACTCTGGAGATTTCCTATGTCATTGTTAATCAGGTTCATGATTATCTTTTCCCTAGCCTTGTATATGAGGCCTGGCAGACTTATGGGTCAGTAATGTCCTGGGTCTGTTAATGTTCCTCCCTTGTGCAGAGGGATGACTATTGCTGTCCTCCACTCTTCTGGGGCAAAGCCTGTCTGGAGACTGTGGTTAAATAGCTACCTGAATGGGCATGTTAGGTCATGTTACAAGCTATTAAATATGCACCCTGGGATTCCATCAGCTCCCACTGATGACATGTTTATAGCTTTAAAGAATGCAGTTACATTATACCCAAACTTGATTATGAGAAAATAATATGGAAACCTTAAAAGAAAACAAAGGGGTACAGTGGAGATGTACCAAGGACATCTATGGATGTGAACATTTAAGTTATGAAAGACCAACATATCTCAACTTGTACAGTGTCTCATACAGATATTTAAGAGGAGACCTTATTCAGGTATATAGGTCATTTAGAGACAACTAACTCTAGGAATGTTTGGAGTTATCAAACTGTACAGAGTCATCATATAACCTATGCAGAAGACTGTTTATAAATGAGAAGTGTACTAATTGGTTCTATGAAAGAGCATAATAAATTACAATGAAGCAAGCACTAGTTTAAATATTTTTAAGAACAGCCTTGATGCTTCTTATGGGAACAACAGTTTTAGTATATTGGTAGGCTAGAAGGGCATTAATGATCATATGTATATATGTATGTTAACCTTTCCCCCTAGCAAGAAAACATATAAGCCAGAAGCTGTGCTACTGATACCATCATCCCTATTCCCATGATCTCACACGTTAGTGCTCGATAATCACTAATCGACCTTCACTTCGCAACTCCAAGCTAAAGAGACTGAAAGTTTAGCTTACACAGCATACACATTTTGGTTAACTCCAGGTGATAACTCTGTACGACATATTTAAATGTAAGCCATCTATCTATTTCTAGAAGTGTCATGAAATCATGTGGTCCATCAGACATTTCTCATTGCAATGGTCTATTCTGACCTAATTCTCCATCATCACCTTCTACGGTTCTTTGGTTGGCATCACACCTGACTCTTTACCATGCTGGTGTTGAATCCAAATGGTATCCTAATGCAACTTTTATGGGTTAAGCCCTGGTGAACAAAATGGGTCACCCAGATGTGGCTTCCATGTAACCAACACTTCCAGGCCCATCACCAGGGGTAGGTAATTCTGCTGAACAATTACAGCATCTATTTTCAGAATGGAGATTGATAGTCCAGACTCAAAACTATACCCTTCCTTTATCCTTGGTTATTATCAGTATTGCAAAAACAGTCATCATAATACTCCATAATAGGTTCATAGGTTCATACTAGGCTATCTGCCCAAGGGCATTTATAAGCCTAGCCAGAGTTTTGTGGCTTTCGCCACCCCTTTAGTTTGGAGGATACTATGCCCATTATTTTGTTGTGCCTCTGTCAAGCAGTGACACTGAGATAATCCCTGGGGTATATCTGCGTAATGTAGCAATAAAACTGTAATGACATATTTGAACAGATTAATGCTAGGAGAAAGCTCTCTTACTAACTCCAAATATCATTTAAAGATTTGCTCATGTGGTCAGTTTCTGAATGCATAGCAGAAGTCTTATGAACTAGGGTCATTTTTAGTTGAAAACAGAGACCAATATAATGAGCTGCTGAAACACTTCCTGGAAAAGTTTACCTAATCAGGATGGAGGTCCACATTACTGTATATTATCCAAATGTAAAACATCTTGCAAAGTTCAAATTAAGAATGTTTCAGTTAAAGATGCAAAACTTCTTACAGATTTCTTGCAGTTGATATGGTAGAGCAGGCAAATGCCCCATTTCTTCTAGTTTTTAAGCTATAAAGCTAAATGAAAAACTACTGCTTCACAAAGCCAAACCATCAAATGTACTGATTAGTAATAGGTCCTATGTTTATGCAAACCATTCTCCTGTTACTGGAATATGTCACCCCCACCCCTTGACCACCTGGTGTTTACTCTTACCTTGCACTCTTCTCTTGTCTCTTACTGTTATTTTTGTTTTTTCCTTCTGAAGTTAACAGCAATTCAAGACCCTTCCTGCTTAACTCTTCCATAAAATTAGTCATTTTCCTCCAACAGTATAATTCGATCAGCCATACATTACATAACCGATAGTGCCACATTTGGAATGATAAAGGAAGGACAGTCTCTATTTCTTTGTGAACTGATACAATTTTTTTTTTAATTATTTGGTCTCTTAGTAGAAGATCATCACATGCTACTAGTGGTTCTCCTTGATCTCAGATGCCGGGAGTCACACCAGACCTTCCCTTTAAACCAAATCCATTGCATGAGAGGATACAGAGGCATTCCAGTGCATTGTCATACATGTGGTCATATTTTGGTTTTGTGGGAAATGTTTGCATCGCTTGTTAGCATCAACATTAAATCTTCCATCCCCAGAGCTGGATTGTCATCAGACAATTAAAGTATTTTGCACAGATTTTTTTATTATGCTCCTAGCCTTTTTCACGTACTAGTTCAAAAATTATTCTCTGAATCGTTCTTGCATGCTTGTTATTGTAGCTAAGTTAAAAACTATTTCTTTGCCCCAAAATGAAAAAGGACATCTAAATTCTACATTTTAATGCTTTAGTAATTTTCTTGAGGTACTCTATATATCTTACAAAGCCAGAAACTGAGCTACAATGTGTAAATATTTTTCCATTCTGCGAGCAGACACTACTAATGTCCATAAATTTATTACTATGGAGTAAATGAAATGAAACAGACCAAGCAATGGATGAGGTAGTAAAGAATAAGATTTCCAGTATGGAAAGCATAAGGCATTTCCATTAAAATATTTCTTAGTGCATTTACAGTTAAAATCTCCAATACACTGTAAACTTTGGGCTGTCAGGTTTCTCAAACTGTTAAAAATGCTGTGAGATTAAATAATGTAGACACACAAATTATATCACAGTTTCATGTGAGAAATGAACAGATTGCACTTTTTATCATTCTTTAAATCACTGTACTGTAATAATCACGGACAATAACCAAAGCAAAATGTGTCACAGCCTGTAATAATAAAAGTGAGTTTTTGTTTCTTGTCCTTTCTTTTACCTTGGGCCTGCTAGTCGTAGCCTGCTAGAACAGAATGGAGAGGTGGAAGTACTTGCAAATGAGATTAAAAGCAAATCAAAGAAGAGAAATTGTGGCACGGTTTATGTCTTCCTAATTAAAACCCCCGCCAGTCTTTTTCTTTCTCTCCAACTAATGTTACACTAACGAGGCGAGTTTAGTGGCATTTATGTAGATAAAAAGTCTTGATGATTGATCTCAATGGCTTGTTAAAATTAGTTTCAGTCCAGCATATTGATTTAATTCCATTGCTTGAAAGTGCTAATTAATAATGATAACAAAAGTGTCTGAGCTCATTATTATCAGCAGGCAGGAAGAAGAGGACAGATGTTTTAATACCATTTACTTACTAACCGAAGACAGGTTCTGCAAATGACTGTTATATATATACTTAAAATAGTATTTGTCTGATGTTACTTTGTTTTATATTCTGTTTTATAAATCTGAAGGCCTTCAAATGATTTTATAAGCTATATATTTTGGCTTCATAGCTCATTTCCTTCTAGAAGTAATAACCTACTTTTTCATTTAAAAGTGCACTTTTTTAAGGAAGAATGCTGAAACTGGAGTCAAATCCAGGGTAAGCTGATACCTGTAGTTTGTTTATTATTTTTATTTATTTTTTTTTTTAAGTTTTTCATTTTTGGCAATGTCCCATGCATGACTGCTTTATTATACAAAAATGTAAAAATGTATACAACCTGCATTTGCGAAATACAGATGTATGTAGGACTGTTGCATCGAGCATAATCATATTTTATCAGGCAGACACCGAAAGAAGTGAGGGCACTATTCACACAAAAGAGAATAGTGGACAAGAAGGGATAAGCAAACAATTAACTACTGGGGTATGTAGTGAAGAAACTATAATAGCAGACTTTGCTTTGGTGTTGATACTTAACACAATAATAACACAAACAGGTGAGGTCTGAAATGTTTGGATCTATATTAGAATGTGGAATCACCAAAACAATGACATTCATGAAGTCAATCCCAGATGAGCAAAACTGCACAATATTGAAGTGCCACAAAATCAAAACCAAAAATATTACACAGTACAAGGCTGTGTTTGTGTAAGATCACCTTACAGCTGGGATTGGTGTTTTGCTTATCCCAGTTGTAGTGCAATCTTGGAGTTGTTATATATAAGTATCAAAGCTGTGTGGGGTGCAGACCCCTGCATGGGGGTGACAGGGAGGGAATGGTTCCCTTCTAAAAACACGTTTTGTCGATATTTTTAGTTTTGATTCTGTTGCACTTTGACATTAAGCCATTTCACTCATTTGGGACTGATAACGGGAATGTCGATGTTTTGGTCATTCAGTATTCCAACACAGACCTGAAATGGCGAAGACACTAATATTTAGCCTGTAAGAACATCATGGTCTTTGGAGCTGCCATTATATGGCTTAAAATGAATAAGTGATATCATGCCATTTAAAAAAAAAAAAAAGAAAACCTTTCAGGTGGTCATAGAGAACATTTTAGGTATGCTGGATTCCAAACATGAAGCATGTTATATCTAGTAAAAGACATTGTATTATACACGTAAAACTGTTGCAAAAACTTTGAATATTCACTTGATCTGTCTGAACTAAAAGAAAAAAAAAAGAATAAAAGAATCAGTAGATCTCATTTGTCTCCATTGCTTTACTGCCCCCCAAATCTCCTGACACCGACATGACTGCTTTTCTACCTGCATCCATTCTGCTGTTCAGTCTGTTAAGGATGAGAGAGACATGTATTCTGAAAAATTCTATGTCCATTTACTCCAGTCTTGGAAGGCTAATCACTTTAGTTCACCCTCTGGTGAGAAGTGGCTGGTAATGACCATGCCAGATTAAGGTCCAAAAGAGAGGCCTACTCACCCTTCTACAAGTAGCCTGATGACTTCTAACTGTTGCTTGATTAGAAGATGATATATGTGCTCTTACATAATCCTACCTTTCTTCCACAAAGCAGATCTTCCTGCTGTCAGCAGGAGACAACTCTAATATAGGTGCGTGATGCAACCTGCCACTACATGAAGTCAGTGCCATGATAACAACAGCATCCTTTCACTGAGGACGAGTGAGCTAGTGTTGGCCACTCAAGCTCATGTTCTCATACCCAACTCACCATATTCCCTAGTAGCTAAACGAACACAGTTCATGTTATTGGGAGAGTGGCCTAATGGTTAAGGTGTTTGCCTTGCAAGCACAAGGTACAGGATTTGAGTCTCACAAGGGGTAATTGGCTAGGCTTAAAAAAATGGCTCACAAGGGCAGTTAGCCTAGTACTAACCTATGAACCTATGTGGAGCTGTAGCAGATTTTCCTTTAGTTACATCGAGGGGTTAGGAATATCATTTTGCTGTTGTGTTATTAATTGACTGCAGTACTCTAAATAGCATATCCTAATGCATATCTGAACACCCATCAAGTGTTAACATAAAAATACTTCCAATAAATCTGTAGTCCAAAAGTATTGACACTGGCAGTAGCCATGTCTTCTTAACAAGGAGTAAAATTTTCAGACATCTATTTGTTTTGCTTGTTCCCAAATGTTATTTTCCACTTTGCAGTAAAACATACAGCAGTGGTGCCCTAAATAGAAGCTGAAGAGGGAATCAAGATAACCCACTAAATATATGCAAACATAGAACAGAGCTGTCTTGCTATACTTTGAATAACAGAAGTTGCTGGAAATGAGATACCTGTAAGAAACTGCTATCAAAAAATATTTGAAGTTTTCTCCTTTCATAGATGGGTAATTGGCTTATCTTAAAATGGTCTGTAGACTGCCTGGTCCTTTTCTATGAACACAGGAAACTATAAATTGCTTAAAATAGTTACGGATTCAAATTACTGTCAATAAGATTGAGACATGAATTCAATTAGGAAGGAATACATACTTGTATTGCAAATAAAACCAGGGAGAATCAATCCTAAAGACAATGAATTCCAGAGAACACCTGTTATTGGCTGCATTTTACAAAAAGTGTTCCACTGCAATAAAACTAAAAATAGTGTTCCACACTGGAAGTTTGCAGGATATTCTGTGGTATCTATAACTTTTGCTTGGAGAAACGACAAACCCAAATACCACTGACGTTCTACCTTGCAAAACCAGAGTAATGAAAATCTGAGGACCTACATGAAGAACTAAGTACATAATTTAATTAAAATCTAACATATATCCAAAACAGCATCACATCAGAAGTGTGTAACTGGATTTTTCTTATACTGATGGCTTTAAAAATTAACACTCATACTATCAAATGACAGAATTCTGTAGCTCATCATTAGACATTTAAAGTTTTTTTTGCAGTGAGGGCCTTTGACTTCTTGAATACTCTCATCTGGGTAGCTGCACCCATCACCTTTCCCACTTATATATACTAACTCCAGAATTACTATACCTCAGAGTAACATAGTCCAAGATACTGCAGCCTTAGAATTTGTGCATACCACCCCCTCTCAGTCAGTTCCTCTCTTCTAAGGATTGCAGTTATAGTAAACAGGCTTTAAACAGGTATTCACCCAAAACACCAAGCTGTTAAACTTAAACACATAATAAATTAGGTGATGCATGGGTGTGCTAAATCTTACACATTCTTTTGGTTTATATGATAATTCAAATGAAAAACATAAGCAATCCAGGTGACAAAAATGAAACAGTCGTGATTACATTATTTGTGTGCAAGGTGTTTCTTTACATTAATAGTGTGCTAAAATTAAGGGGTCAGAGTTGTCACAAGACATAAAACCTTTACAGCAGTCATTAATGCTCTGAGGTGACTGGTTACTGTTTACACAAGCATAGGAATCACAAGTATTGTGACTCCACAGACGACTTTTTCTTGTGATGGTTCTCTGACACTCTGGGTTGTTAATCTGGATAGCCATGCACTTACTGCATTGTAATCATAAACTAGATTGTTTTATTATGCTTACAGAGCAATCATTAAGACCAGATTTGTCTACATCATAAAGTAGGAGAGCAAACTAGAGAATAAAGATTTGGAGTACAGTTATCCAAAATATTTTAGCAGCTCCAATGCTTTAGTACAAGCCAAACTTCTGCATCACTTTTGTCCTACTTATCACGTTTTTGTCATTCCCTCATTGATGTTTTACTCTATAATATGTATAACACCTGGTGTTGTAAAATAATATCCTCTTACTTTGGTGGAGGAAGTGTTACTTAATTCAAGTTGTGATCACTTTGTCCAAGGCATCCCTTTCCAGTAGTTCTCCATTACTCCTTTGAACGACTTGATTGGTCCACATCATATTCTTATTTCTATATCATGCATATTAACATCCACATATATACCAAATAACTTGGTTCTGCTAGCCCTATTTATTTTCACTCCTTAATCCAGTGCAATATTCTTTTAAGTATTCTGGCTTAAAAGCTGTAAGCATTCGTCTACATGTAGCCTTATTGATCTCCTGTACAATGGAATCCTCACTGATCCTTCCCAGTGGATTCGAGGCAGGATTCCTAGGCTCATTATGTGTGCAGGTGGCTAGACCACAAAAAAGATGTGAGCAGCAATCAAGGAAGCAGACAAACATGACAGGAAATACATTATAAAATACTAGGACGGCTTCTGATTACATAAGCAAATGAAGGCAAAGACATACATCATTACATGTACATGATTCATAATCATGCATACATCGTATTATGCTTGGCAGTACACACTACCCACCAACACAGACATGGCTAAGTGCGAACATAGATAATAGAGCTCATCACATCACTACTGCATACTTCATAACAGTACTAAAATAAAAACTAGCAACAAACTATGGTCAGCGTAGCTGTGTGTATGCTTGTTCACCCTGGGGACAAGTACAAGTGCAGGCATATATAAACTACATTTCATAGCTGTGGAGTATCCTTGCCACTCAGTGTTATCTCACTCTGTTACAGGTGCATAAGTAAATACTAGGCTGCTAGCCATCAGACTATTACTAGCCTAGCTTAGTCAATAACCAGAGGTTAGAATCAAACCATGTACCTTTGTTCTTTGAGGTAAAGACCTTAACCATTATGCCAATATTGTTCCATTTTAACTGTTACTGCCAGTGTGCTATGACAAAAATTTGCAACTGATAAGCTGCTGTAGATTCAACCACCAACTGAAATAGTTTTAATTTAAGAATATATGTAAAGGGGTGTGAGATTAAACTATATCTTGTGTGTCAAAATATGTGCATAGAAAATTACAGGGGGGAGAGAGTCCTCCAATGCCACATCCCCATGTGCATGCATGCACTCATGCATGCACACAGAGCTCTCCACTGGGTGCTTGCTTGTCATTTGCTGTATTAAAACTTGTAAATGTTAAATCAGCTATTAGTCTGTGCATGATTCTATAAAGTATAACGGCACACTGTGCCATGGTTATACAGACAAGCAGCTTTGCAGCGATGTACCTCTCAACCCTCTTACATATTTCTGTATTGGTCAGCTACTGTAATACAAATGGGCACACAAGCTATGGAGCAGCCTGCTACTGTCATTTTTTGCTATTGCAATGAGTCACAAAGCCGCAAGCAGTACCACTGCATAAGCCACTCCTACAGACACCTGAAATTGAACTAGTAAGTCCAACACTGTTTTGGGCTATATACAATTACAGTTTTTCTGCAGTGGTCTGGGTATTCATGCCTACTGCAGTATATGAATCATGCACTGGTTTAGAGTATACCTTGATGACCTCTCTGCTGCCACACTCCATGATGGCCATCTCTGAATCCTTCTGTAACTCCTTTTTACAGTGCCCCATTTTAATCTGGTGGTCCACAGGATTTCCTGTCTTATTTGTAACTTTGTTACCCTCTCATTAATCATTAATAGATGCTGTTACTCTAGACACTACCCTCAGGCAGTGCACGAAATATTTCAGCTTTTGGCATTGAATCTTAGATCTTCATTTCATAATGCCATTCCAAGTATGATTTTCTCTGTTTTTAAGTTACTTTGGGGTTTCCTCTCCAAAATACCAGTGTACATAATCAAATAAACTGAATGATTCCCTATTAAACTCTGCTGTAGGCCTAACCAGAACATTTTATAGATTTCTACTGGTTAGTAGCAGTGTGTATATTTTTGGTTTCCATTAAAATATAATAAATTGCTTTTGAGCCTGTAGGCAACACTTAATATGACCCCCACCCAAATAAATAAGAGTAAGTTCCTCATACTAGGAATGGGGGGGGGGCAGTTATCCACCAAACATTTAGGCTTGGTTTGCTGTAGCTCATTTTTTTGGCTATTACCTGTATAATATTCAGGTAATGGCAGTAAAAAAATACACTGCTGTCCTCGGTAGTGATCAATAGAGATTGAAAATTCACTTGGGAACAGATGGCAACTAGTTTGGTGAGGAAATATATTAAATGGCAAGAGGGTGGGGCCCCCTCCCCACTTTCTCCTACCCCATCCTAGATATTAACCACCTTGGTAGGGAATAATGGTACAGGGTTACCCACTCATGTAGGGCTTTATTGGCAGGGTGGTTAAGGTGAAGCAAGTCCAGCATTCTTTATTCTGATTTACTAAGCTTCCATCACAGGTGGGTATGCAATACCCCTGAGAGAGACCCATCTGACCTGCATTGTAACATGTTGCTGCCTGCTCCAACAAGAACTCAGGCTGCATTACTATTTCATTAGCACTAGCTCTCCTATTTTATGTTCATATGTCTCAATCCTTTTCCAATATTGTTCCCTGAGGAGAGACAAATAGGTTCCCCTCTTTTGCTCCGATTCCTGGAGGTGCCCAAGTCATAAGCTGAATTTAGTTCACTTGATTTTGTTTGAGGGTTAATGGAGCAGATATGGGACCTGCCCTTCTGATACAATTTTGTATTTCATAGTCTCTTTCTCCACCACATAATTTGCATTCTCTTTGTAGGACTCATCCAAGATAAGTGTTCTTCAGTTAAATACATTGACGGTGCTATGATTTCATAGATTTATAGGTGTTTACTAGGCTAATAACCACAAGGGCCTTTGTAAGCCTAGCCATGCATTCCAAATCTCTGACACGTTGCCAACTTTATAGTCTTGGGAACAAAGTCATTTTCTCTCTGAATTTTCCTGATTTCCCTTTTGCTCTCTATGGTCTTGAGTATGGTTTTCCCATGCATATGAGAGATTCAGACATGCTAAAAACACTACAATCCAAAACCAAATCCCAAATAGGTTCTCCCCTTTTTCTGATGTACTCAAAGTTCTGGTGGATAGATTTTGGCCCATTATTAGTAATGATAACAGTCTAAATGGTTTGTTCCCCAACAGGGTCACTTTTTCTTGTAGTAGGTTTCTAAACTTGGAGTTACTTAAGGGAATGGTACACAAGGTGGACACTCAGAGGGGGAGTTTCCCTTGTGGCAGATGCAAGGTTTGTAGCAAGATCAAAAACTTTGATGGAGTCAGCATCAATGGGAGAATTTACAAGGCATACGAGGAATTTTGTTGCGATTCCTGTGGGGTGGTTTATATTATTGGCTGTAAATGTTCACCCATTAAATGGTATGTGGGACAAACTAGGAGGAAGGTCAAACACAGCGCAATATGGAACATTTGGGAGACATCAGGAACAGTAGGTTGGAGAGTCCGGTACCACAACATTTTACCCATGTTCGTGATAATTCTGACATCAATTTGTTTTTTAGTGTGTTGGTTAAGCCCCATTTTGTCAAGGTGAAGAATTTTCAGGCAAATTATTGGCATTAGAAACAGAATTAATAATTAATTTCAGCATCTTGCAGCCTAGGAGATTCAACCAGGAAATAAATTTAAATGTGATGTAATAATAATAAAAGTTGTGGTAGTGTATGTAATAAATTTGAATTTAATAAAATGGACTTGTTAGGGGATATCACTTTAACAAATTGTTCAAGTCAGTCACATCAATTGATTAATTGGTTTTGTAAAGGCACAATTTAATTAATGAACTATATAAAAGCAATACTATATGGTGGGAGTGTTATTCCTTTGAAGGCAAAACCCAAGGTACCGGATGCACCAGTAAATTTGCCAATTTTATTTCACTGTGTTCTGTGTTTTTTGAAATTCAGACATGGTATCAGATGATTTCTAAGATATGTAATGAATGAATGGGCAGCAGCAATTCATTTTATGTTATGTACTTATGTAGGTAGATTGATTGGGCCACATAATTTGCAGAGAATATTACAATACAACTAAAGGAAGAGAGTTAAAGAACACTACATAGAAACTATGCATACCTAGTAATATAAAAATTTTAATTTCATTGAAGTAGACATAATGAGATTGCAATGCATGAGTACTGCTTTAATGGTTGTGGTAATATAAGTACAAGTAGCCCAGCTATTGATCTAGAATATTAGTGATTAATTGATGGTAGTAATAGAGGATATGTATTTGATGTTCAGAGAAAGAGATCCATAATTTTGGACAAGTAATTGAAATGGTGTTGAATCAGAGTGCTAAGTTATAAAGCAGGCTAGCCCATATCTACTTGGCTGTTGTAGATTCACAAAGTGGTTTCAAGCACTGCATATGTTCTAATTCATAGCAGTAGCTAGGTCACCTGGTGCCCTGGGCAGCACAGTCCTTAACTCTGTACTCAACCCAAAGTTGAAGACCAGAACAAAACAAAGCAAAAAAGTTTACTCAAGTTGAGACCCCCAACTGAATTCATGCTTAATCTGCTGTTAATTAAGGGTAGAAGAGAAGTCCTATTATTTATTGTTTTTAGGGAACATCGGTTAGTAGAGGGAGAGATTGTGATGTCAAGGACTCTGATATTTCTGTCCTTAAGGTATTCATGGGAATAGCAGAGCATGAATTTGATAATACCAAAAATCACAGCAGATATACTTCTGACAGGAACATGAGGTCAAAAGCATTCTGAACAAATATAGGTCTGGCACGTTTGATATTTTCTTGTTATGGCATATATTGTTTTTAAACATAAGAAGGGCAATAATGTTGTGCTTTTTTCAAAACCATTGATATTTTGGATACAGTTTAACAAGATGCTGTATTTATTTATTTTTGACATAACCTTTTCAATACCTTGAATAGACAGAAGAGGATGGAAGTAAATATGTATCTAGTGAGGTTAGAAATGTTTGGTTGTGGTATTATTCTGGTAGTTTTCCACAGTTCTGGGAAGGCTGTTGTGGAAAAGGCTATGTAATACTTTGAAGTACTAGGAATAGAAACACCTTTCATTAATAAGTAAATCTAGACAGTAGCCCAAAGGCACTGTCATATACAAGACATATACCCCAGCATTCACAGGGACATGCCACGTGCCAGTGGGAAGCATGTAACTCACTGCACCAACACACTGCAGTATAAAGTATGTATCAGTACAGAAATAGCCACAAACTTCATAGCTGTGCAGTTGGATGATTTCTGATGTGGAAATCAGTGGAATACTAAAAAGCCGTAAACCAAGTATGGTGGAGCAGAGCTAAATGTAAGTTGCATAGTAATGGAGCAACCATGCATCAGCTACTGGGCACCTCACAAGGTAAGATTGCAGTAGGTAATATGAGCCTGTGTATGAAGAGCAGGCTGACTGGAAATACTATACAGTAATAACTTAGAGTACACCCGCAGTGTTGGTGCTGCGGTAGCATTGTCGCCTCACAGTAAGACGCTGTCCGGTTTGATTCTCAGCTAGAGCGTTTTCTGCGTGGAGATATGCGTGAATGGGCGTACCTTCGTTGAAGGTTGTGTGTAAAGGGCTGGTAACTCGACACGTAAAAATCAACTACCAATCATTAGCGGACTGGAGTTCTGCTGTGGTGACCCCTGGGAAAAAGCTGAAAGACACAAATAACCTAGAGTACAGTGTAAACAATAGTCACCTGGCCATGTACTGATACCATGAAAGACGAGCACAAGACAGCAGAAAATGAGGGAAGACGACAAGAAGACGTACACACAGAAGGGAAGCATAAAAGAAAAGTTGGTGGGGGGGGCATGGTACATTTTATTATGGGAATAGATAACCCATCTTATGTATATGGAGAGATAAAAAGAGAGAGGGGATGATAGCAAATGTGATAGGGAAAACTGGGGGAAGAAATATGGGGTAGTATGGGAAGTGAAAGAAAAGAAACAAATACAAAAAAGTGTTGACAAACAGGGATAGATGTGCACAGACTAGCAGGGGAAGCATGTACACTACACAAAAGATGGAATGTGGGAAAAAGGGATGGTGGCTCCCCTAGCTAGGGATAGGTTGGGTTAAAGGCAGACTGCTAGCTTTGGACCAGTACAGATGGATGTCAATTTGACTAATGAAATTGTTGAGATCTATTGGGGTAGCCAGTGGCAAAGGGCAATCTTTCAGGTGGCCTCATGGAAAAAGGCCTACAGGAGGATCCCATCTATAATGTGCTCCAAGAGTAGGTTGGTTGCAGGTACTCTGAGTGTCGCGGCATTTGGAACTACCTCCTACCCGTACTGTAGTAGGCAACAGAGCTGCGTTAACTGTGTGAATTTCGACCCCAAAGTGTGAGGAACACCCAACCATCTCATCTAACACAGCCACAGGGGGTACAAGGCAACAGCAGCAGCTGACATGCCTGCTGCTCATTGGCATCATTATGACCTGTATCCCAGTCACACAGCGAGAAGAGTGACATACATGAATTTGTTCTAAAAATGGTCCAACCACTATTGTAGAATACAGCAAGAAATATCCAAGTTAGTCCCTCTGTGCTGAAAGTCTTATCTGCCTCCTGTCACAGCCACCATGGCTAACCTTCCACTATGTCCATGCTGAAAGACAAAAGGATACAATAGCCTTTCCAAACAGGTGATGAGACACAAACACTGGTGCCAACCTACGCTCTCATGGATGTGCACAATATCAGAAGCCAGGAAATATGCCCACAGCTTCAAAACAAAGCCACAGACAAACTATACAAGAAAGATACCAAAAGCCTAAAAACATGCTTACGGCCTTAAACTAAGCCATACTTCAGATGTACACACAGGATTTTAATAGCCTACGGATGTACCTGCAGCCTTACAACTAAGCCACAGCTTTTTATGTAACTGCAAGATAGCAGATCATCAATGTTGTGCCTACAGCCTCACAGTTCAACAGCTATAGCCAGGACAGATACAGTGCCCCATAACAGCCCACCTAGTATTGTCCTGTTAGCTGGCAAAGGAAATCATACAAATGCCTGCACTACTCATTTTTCCTGTAGAGTCCAGAAGTCTCACTCAGAATTTTCATCAGGTCGATTTAGGCATCCACCTTCCAAAGTGGACTTACACAGGGTCTCAGCAACTGCGCTCTCAACTACATGGGTGAGAGTAACAATGGGTTTGTTCCCCCTCGCATTTCGGGTCAGTGCTCCCCATGGACACTAGCACTGGCAGCCAATGCCTCAAATACCATATAAAATAAGATGGCATTCTGGTGAGTCATGCTGGAAACAAATTCTGAAACATGACTAGCGCAGTGTAGTGTTACCTTGAAGCATAACATCCATATGATTACAAGCAATATGCATGAGCTTATGAGTGTGGTGTATATTTCACATGCAGAGATCTAACAGTGCATCACAGTACCCACGCACTTCACTAAAATGCAGCAATTCACAGGTATATAAAAAACCTATCATCACATAAATGCATCCTGCACAGATGGCTACAAATGTGTGCCTTAAGAGGTGTGCAACAGTTTTAAATACCAAACATATTGGAAAATGAACAGTAGAAGTGCCAGTAACAGCAGTTTCAACCAAATTTCTGGAAAGAGATTGCTGCAGTTTTAATAAGACAGAGCCCCATGGAGCATCATGCTTTGAAGAAATGTAGTAAGATGGGTTTCTTAGGTGTGCTGCCCATGTGAGCCCTTGCATTAGAAAAGGGCATCTGTTTAGTGTAATCTGTACTAGGGTTACCTGCAACTTGTACTTGCATATGGTCTGTACATAATAAATCTAACTGCATAGATATACTGCAGCAGAAGGAAGGAAGGTAGACTTTCAGTACGGCCTATCCCTACAACATCCAGTATGTCTTCATACATAAACTTCATGTTTGCTCATATATGCTGTTGAGACTCCCTGCATCATGTCCCATTAGGTCAATTCATGTGTTACTCAGAGGTGACCTATTTTATTTGTGAAGCCCTCTGTTCTGTCCCTACTACTGGTCTGCAGTATCACAAATGTATATTATTGTCCACAGAACAGCACAGCGAATCAGTTGCACCTATCACATTACTATCCTTCTGCAAACTTGTATTTTTCAGCACACCTATGGCAAACCACTGCTTGAAATGATAACTTACTGTCCCCACCAGTTACTGAACTCCAGCCGTTTCCCATTTCCACAGGCATTATGATGATGCCAAAAGGGGATGTAATGCAGAGATTGGATAGCTTTAGGTAAGCTGAGAATCACAACCTCAGGACTCGTAGCCACCACTTAATGGGGTTTTGGTCAATGTTGAGGAGTGACAGTACAGTGAGTTCCCATATGACAGAGCAACAGATGGCACAGGATGAAATTGAAGAGAATGTGCCACAGGAAGATGCAAAAGAACTTTCTATAGAATGCCCACAGGAAATGGAGAACAAAAAATGTGCCCTCAGTATGGAAGAAAATGAGAATTGCTTGATTTAAGAGAAATAGACATATTAAGATCAATGGAAGAACTAGACTGCAGAAGGTCAATAAAACTCAGCAATTTAAAAGTCTGATAAAACAAATGAACACAGTAATTAGGATCCATGCGATATAACAGAAGTAAACAGGATATATTACTGTGCAGCTAAATTAATAAATGATAAGGTTCTAACACAAGAACACAGGGTAGTGAGGGGGAAAGGAGGAGAGAAATCAAATACCATCAAAGCATTTAAGACAAGAAGTACCACTGTTAGAAGAATATAAAAGAGGAAAGAAATCAACAAAAATGCTAAGACAGACAGATGCGATAAAAGCAATGTACACTATTAGAACAGATCAGGATTTATCATACACTATCTCAAATAAACTAAAAATCTCAGCCGAAGTGAAATACTTATAAGATACATAGATAAATATAAAGGAAAAGTACAAAATAAACAATTTATTGCTGACCCAAAAAAGATTTATAGAGAATTGGGAAACAAGGTAAAAGGAATTGAAAGACCAACAAAAAAAGAAGAAATGGATACATTTTGGTGAAGTATCTATGAAGATCCTGTGGAACATAAAGATGCGACATGGATAAATGAAATAAAAGAATAAGAAGTTTAAAGGTACAGGATATGACATGGGATTAAGTAACAGACTATAGTTGGAAAACCCCAGGAGCAGATGTAAATAAAGTAATAGTGGAGAACTGTAAAAACAGCAAAGAATACAAGCATGGCATGGACTGACTAGAAAAAAGCATTTGATAGTATCCCACATTCCTCGATAAAAGAGTGCTTAAAAATGCATAAGATACACCCTACACTGATTGACTACATTACAGTGATGAAACAGTGGCAGACCACTTTGGAATTAAGCCATGATAGAGGACAAATTATTATTCCAGGGCTAAAAATTCAAAGGAGGTTATTCCAGTGTGACCCTCTTTCATCGCTGCTATTCTGCCTTGCCCTTAACCCATTAAGCTGTCTACTTAACAGCTTAGAGCACTGCTATAATTTGGCTCCTAGAAAACAAAAGTGTCAAAACCTCTCATCTTCTCTTTTGATGATTTAAAATTGTATAGCTCATCATATGAGGAACTGAAAGCAAAACTGCAATTTGTCAAATCTTTTTCAGATGATATATGAATGTCATTTGGTCTTGATAAATGTGTAAAAGTAACCTGTAAAGCAGGAAAACTGCAGTACTAACAAAACATCAGTTTGGGACAAGAATGTAATATAAAAGAACTTGAGCAAGATTGAGTGTATAAATATTTGGGAATTGATGAAGGAACAACAATAAAACATGTACGAATGTGAATAAAGCTTACTAAGGAATACTTTAGAAGACTTAAATTAATCCTTAAAACAGCACTGACATCTCGGAACAAAATCCAAACTATGAACCAATTTGCCTTTCCTGTCCTAACTTCAGTTTTGGAGTGAATGACTGGCCCAAAACATGTTGAACAGATTAAACAGAAAGACAAAAAGGATGCTTCATGCTCACCAAATGATTTATAAAAATCAGAGCTTACCAAGATTATATATTACCCATTCTGAAGGAGGGATGGCCCCCCCCTTAAAACTGATTAAATTAATAGATCTGCAATTTTGGGATTCCACACATCTGCTGACTTCACAAGACCCAAATGTAATGAAAGTTTTGAAACATGAGGAGAATAAATCTAAGATGATGTCCCTGTTTAGTCTAGCAGATGCATATCAGCATCAAGCAGTAATGGAAATCAATCCACAAGTAGATAAAAATTAGGCAGCAACTGAAGGTGCCAAAAAACAAAAGAAAAAATACAAGGTGAAGGACCAGATGAGAAAGCAAAAAATGTGGAAAATGCATAAATATAGTTGCAAGTATAGAAAACTTCTGTGTCTGATCCATAGGTATGCCTAGTGGACAACAACTTAGCAGGGCTTCTTGGCACTATCACATCACAGCTAGCACTACATATAAGGTAGTACCAAGAGCCAATAAGTAAATGTGCAAGGTTCCTAACAGGGCATAATGTGCTGTTACTCTTGATGACAAAGATATGACTGGTGTGGCTTCCATGAGGATGTCACCCAGCACTGTTGGAGCCCTAGTGAGGTCATAGAGTCCAGTCAAATGCCACACAAGGTGCTATGGGGACTATGATGTCAGATGTTGCTGCAACATCAGCTTACATTCAGAGCATAATGATCCTGTGCAACAGTGCTGTCCATGATAGGAGGGATGGGAACATACACAGGGTGATAACATTAGGAGGGCATCTCAGGGTGCACAGTGTATTCCATCAGGTCTAGAATCATCTAAATTCACACCCCATGTCATGAGCAGAGATGCCTGCCAATTTCTTGAGATCAGACACCTCATCAATAGACTCCATGCAGGACTCATTTACCGAGTAGTACAACATCCTTGCCATGGAAGTCTTGTGGTCCTACCACATCAAGCCTGCCCAGTAGTCCAAAATTGCAGACTTGGAGGTACTCCATTCCAATCATTATCCCATAGTGCCAAACCCTCCCAGTCATAGGAGTATTCCTTGTCACAATACCCCAACTCAGGTCCTGTAAACTCACCTGCAACATGTCACCAGTGGACATTTTTTGTGATACGGCATACCCCTGAACATAAGGCCCCAATATACACCTTTGATGACATGACCACCCACTCAGTTAACTTCAGCCATATGTCATTATGTTCCCTGCTACCTGTGCAGTTGATGATGACTGACTCATGCCACTCTCTTTCCTATGTGGTGTATGTGGAGATGCCGAATACACAGTGAGATTGAGCATACACTGGCAATCAAAGCCTTTCATAAACGTCACATGCATCATGTTTAAGTGCAACACCACAATGTCACAGTGCACATGGCATAGGCCCACAAAGTTGTACTAGATGCTACTGCTTTCCTTGCAAATTCCATGTGCTGTGCCTGCTATTGTCTGAGGAGGGTCATGGGAGAGTGGATGTTTGACATCTCTCTACCTTAATGCCACCATTGGTTGCAGTTGTTGAGCTGAATGTGACAAGGTCTGCCAGAGCAGGTCCAGTGATTCCCTGGGTAGATGGCTTGTTTTGCATGCTTCCTTGTAATCATAATGTAGCATGAAGCATGGGACAGATTTTGTGCAAGCTGTGGCAGGGTTGTAATGCAGAGCCCAACAGATTTACTCAGTCAAAGGAACTGGGCTTTCAGCAGGCTAAACATCCTGTAATGTTTTCAGTTTGCTCATTAGCACTGCTGTACAGCAATTCAGCTTTGCTATGTGGATTTTATATGGATATCATCAACCATGGTGGCAATGCATACATAGCTTCATGTGACACACAATGGGAATATATGGATGAGGAAACAATTGTGCACACTGTATTTGCAGGGTGTGTGTGTCTGATTAACCTGGCATTTCTATACTTCCAACTAGGTGCCCTTGTGGAATTTTAATGAACAAAACGTTATGAAGAGAAATTACTTGTGTACCTAATACAGGAATCAAGAACACGGACACTGTGATGTCAGACAATGTGGCTATTGGCGCCTGTGCATCACATACTGCTTTGGCAGTTGGCAGAATGCTAGTGCTTCCTACTGACATAATGGTACTGATGAGTACTACATGGGACCTGTACTGTCACATGCACAATATGTAGCTCACTTTATTTTGGGGAAGAGGGCAAAATCATAGAAGTCATCCATGGTGCTGGCTCTCATTACTGGTGTGTTGGGGCAGCAGATATGTTTATACTCATAAGAAAGCAGTGCACTGAGGAAGATACTGAATGATTTGCAGACTAATGCCAGTGATACACCCAGTGTGTGCCATGTTGGTCTCTAAAGGATACCTATAGCTATTGTGTTATGTTTCATATACTTTGGTCTCCACTGGCTTAGTGAGGTCATACAGTCCTTCTAATCTGGTTCATGGACTACACATGTCAAGCAATGCCTGTACAGTATCATTGTCCACTTAAAAATGGCCCGTCCATTGCTATTTCGCTAGCTGGGGAAAAGTGATATGCTGTTGGTAATATTTCTTTTTGCAGCATCAGCTGCTACAGTGTGCTACTAGTTGAGAGGTCATGGTATTTATAGACAATAAGTATAGCTGCTGCTCCTAGTAAATTTGCATACAACTCTGATCTTATAGGAATGCACAATGTGCAGCTTTCAACTGATGACCTGCTTTCAGCTCACTCATTTGCATCATTTGCACATTCATACAGACATGAGCACACGTATATTGCTGTGCTGTTTTTTTCCTCTCCACTGAGTCTCACTAGCTGCTCATATGATTCTCAACATGCTTGCACTTGCACATGGTCACTTTCCACACTACAGCACACTAACTACCATGCATGTAGACAATGAACACCAGCCTCTGTGTGTTTTAGCTGTTTACTTATAGATACTTGTATTGATGAAGGTGTTAAATGGTGTATAACTATTAAGCATGTATCCCTCATTGATGGGGTAACAGTGGAATTTAAACCACAGGTTTAAAGCAAAAAGGAAACTCAAAACTTGTGTCTTTCGGCTTTTCCCAGTTAGGGGTCGCCACAGCGGAACTCTGGTCCGCTAATGATTGGTAGTTGATTTTTACGTGCTGAGTTACCAGCCCTGATGCACAACCTTCAACGAAGGTACGCCCATTATTGCATGTCTTCACGCAGAAGATGCTCTAGCTGAGAATCGAACCTGACAGCGTCTTACTGTGAGGCGACAACGCTACCGCAGCACCACCACCGCAGGTAAAAAGGAAACTCAAAACTACACATTAAAAACAAAATTGCATTTATTTGAAGCGCTTTTCATTCAGTAGTATCACTCAAACTTCTTCAGTTCCGAATCTGCATCTACATCTCCAGAGAATATATGAAAACTGTATAGTTTAGTTTTAAGATTAAATTTTATGGTTACTGTGTGTAAAAAAAAATGTGTTGAGTGTAAGAAGTTTATGTACACTTTCATTTTTATTGCAGTCTCTATAATGTGGATGAGGTGTTTTGTTCTATCACATCCTTAGAATATTGGCATTAACAAATGAGGAAATGGTAATTAAGGACAGTCGTGTTGCATTTTGAATTGTTTTGAAAGGTTGTATTGGAGATGTAATTTGTATTTTAGTATTTGTTGGGTTTTCATTTATATAGCAATATTTGCTGATAGAATGCGTTTGTGTAATGACTCAAGTCACTCCCAAAGTCTAAGCTAAAAAATTAGTTGGACTTTATTTTCGATTTACTTCATAATGCAAAGACAGAAGCTTTCTTACTGGAACAGAAGCAACTACGAATATGATGACTAAATTTCTTGGAAAATGGATATTTTAAAAATACAAGACATCAGCTACTGGAAAATATTTTTTAACACATCATTTGAAGGGAGAGTGCTGTAAATAGTGGGGGGAATATTATTTGTACAAGTGTCTCTTTCAGGCACACTGTATTCCCACCTTTCAAATTTAGGAAAGAGCATCGTATTTGTGCCATTAATTGCTCTGTAAGTGTTTCAATAAATTAGGGTCACATTGTACTCTCGAACTAGCTAGTATTTTAGATGGCTACTATTATTTGAAGGAGCTCTTGCAGTGAGCCATACTGGGTCAGAGTAGGACAACTTCTAGGCCTCACCTGTGACTAATACATGAAAAGAAATGTTAGTAAGGCAAACAGATCCTCTAACTACATGTCTAGTTTGTATCACCTTCTGCATGACTGGTTCCAGTGTCTCGAACTTTTTCAGTCAGGTTTCTAGCAATGCAGGTAAGAATATATTATGGTTTGAATGCTATTGGATGCTAATAACCCTATTCTCTCTAGCTCCTCAGTCGCAATGTACATATTTACCTGTAAGTTTCTGCAGGTTTGTTTTTATGTCCCTCAAAGGATTAACAAAATGAATTCCAAACTTTCCTAATAGCCATAACCAGAGCTGGAAAAATGCTGTTGATTATATATTTTTACTAAATGCAACAGGCTGGGTGAGTTCGGGAATGAGGTTTTGGTGGCCTGTTGGTAAATACGGCAATCCATACTTGCTCTGTCTTCCCCATTTAATTGCTTTAGCAAAGTGAATGATGACAATGTGGAATAATGCAATTCCCCCTAGTGTTTTTAGGTATGAATAATTCTGGGGAAGCATTATTTTTATATAGACATGCCTAGGTAATTGTTGGATATGAAAATTTCCAGAATGATTGCATTATAGTCCAAAACTGGAGAATATCCAAACAGTACTGTACTATCAATAGACCTCCATAGCCTTGTTAAAATATATGTTTTTTTTTTCCAGAGGTGGGTTATGCAAAACTAAAATTGAGTTCTACATCAAGTCACTTCACTTTGTTATACTACTATATTAAATTTAGGTCATGTTATTGGGTTTATGTGATGATAGGAGGTACTGTCACAGCACAGCTAGCTGTAATTTTGTAAGTATTTATATGTCATTTGTGAATATCAAACTAATTTTTACAAGATGCATGTGTTACAAATGTATTTGAACTGTATGTCATGTGTATATCAAACTGATTTGTACAGATGTTTGTGTTTAAAGGGTATTTGTAAAGTGCTTGTGTTTGAATTGTATCCACAGTGTGCCTTACTGGAGAGAACAGAAATGTACATACACTATAACAGTTTAAATGTTTATGTTTTACCAGAGGAAACTGGAAGGTTAACCTCAGTCCATAAAATTTTAAAATATATCTGAAATTAAATCACTAAGACCGATGACTGGTGTCGAAATGATGGCCTTAAGCTTAGTGCCAAACAATGCATCATCATTCCCTTTGGGAAAAACTCAGTTTCCATTAACTAATACATTGATGGGAGCCTACTAAACACTGAAGGTGTTATAAGATATCTGGGCACACAGGTTGACAGCAAACTTTCTTTAGACCACCACATTGCCACTGTGGTCAGAAAGTCCTATGTGGCACACCTCATTACCAATGGTTTTGCATCCAAGAAGAAAGAGGTCATCATCTCTCACTACTCTTCCCTCATTAGGCCAGTCAGAGTACAATGCCCCATTTCACATGTACCTCACTAGACACATGCAACAGCTGGAAAGACCACAAAAGTACCTCCCAAAGAGGATCCTAGGCCTTAAACACATGTCGTACATGGACAGACTAAAAAAAACTCCAGCTATTCTCTGTCTCATACCATCTACTAAGATACCATCTCTGTTTAACTTACAAAGCCATGTCTGACCCAGCTCTTTAAAAATGCTACATCTAAAGAAATCCCAATCCCTCCACACCACACACTCCAGAGACCTCAACTTCACTGCCACAATCAACAGAACATGCTGGAGGGACAAGTACATAACCCAGTGACCCCCATGCTCTGGAATAGACATCCCATACATTTTAAGCAGAGTACCTCACTGGCACTCTTCAAGAGAAATTTTGATGACTGGATGGGAAATAGAAAGTTCACCCTGGGGATCACTTCAGTGGCTCTGCTTGATAGAGGCACTGGGAATTAATGTTTTATGGTTCGATGCCAGGGCACTTCTATGGGCTAGGCTTGTAAAGGCTCCAGGGCCATTAGCCTAGTATACACCTATGAACTTTATGGGCTAGGCCATAAAGATGCTCACAGGTTTCAATGCAACCAGAGACAAAGTCTGTACCAGGAAGCTTTCTGTACTGTCTTTGGGGTGAACTAATTGCTACTCTGGAAGTGTGGAGGTATAAAATTGTTTTACAACTTCCATCACTTGCCACAGATCTGTGCAAAAACCCTCTTGTGTATATTTTTGCAGGTAGGTGATAAATCCTGCCAGCTTCCAGCAATGGGGATTTGCATGGAAACTAGAAGTAAGATTACCAGTATCGTCATTCTGCAAGCTATCCCAGAAGTAATATTTTAGATATTATTTTGAGAAGTCTCTTAGTGAGGCATAGCATTCTGTATTCTGTCTTGGGCCTGACAATGAGAAGGACCATTCACCACATTATCTGCCTTGCTCTATTAAGTAAGTAGGGAATAGTAAATCTCTTCCATTCATTTAGGAATATAGCGAAGCTTAGTTTAGATGTTGTTTTTCTTTATTTGTCCAAGTCTGTCCTTCAATGTTATTTTAAATATTTCCTGGGATTTTGAACTCTGATGTCACTGTTGATATATACATAGTATTTTCTTGTTCTTTTATTTATTAAATTTATTTTTTATTTATTAATTATAGTAAAGATATTTTTATTAATTATATAAATAAATCTATTTAAACCTTTCATTGTGGCTGATCTTTGTAGAGATATTTAAGTTTTTAGAGTGCTTCTATATTTATTTGGTGACAATGGGTGGGACACTCCTAATAGCCTTGCTCTTGGTCAAACTACCATTTGTATTCATATTAATTTCACTCAGTATATTGGGTACCCTTGGAAGAGCCTTAAGGTAGCTGGCAGGAGTCTCTGGTGGCAGTAGCAACTACCTTATAGTCTGGGCAAGAAGGGGGCACAGCTAGTAAACCTGTGCCAGCCTTTCCCAGGTGTGGTTGTGTGTGTATCAGATTTCCAAGAGTGTGTGTCAGCTACTTCGGTAGGAACACAAACCACTAGCTGGACAGAGAGGGGGTTGGAGGTATTGGCTTGGACACTCAGGTGAGATATCAACTCTATAGCTGTGCCAGTGGGGAGTCTTATTGGGGATCTGGAGAAAGAGGGAGAAACCAGCCCTGGACTGACTGTGTTCCCTGTGTGCTCTTAAGGGAAACTGTGCTTGTTTGTGCTTGAGCAGAGTGCTGCATCTGGAGCTAGTGTGTGTGTACCTGTTATCCTCCCAGTGAATGTCCCCCACTTGAGCCAGTGGTGAGGATTGAGGCCCCTTGATTACTGGTCCAGGAGGGTCACCACAGTTTATACCAACTGTTCTTATTCTCTCCTTTGGAAAGTTTCCTCACTCGCCACATTCTCCAATGCCTTGTATATTTGTACTATTGATACAAATACTAAGAAAAATAAACAAGTAAGGATTATGTCACCTGTGACCAACAGAAGGAGCTCTAAGAATTATGAGTTGAGGTTACGATCCATACAGGGTATGCTCAATAATATCTACTACTATTTGGTCACTGGATGGTTCCATCTGGGAATGTGGATACATGCAACTGTATTAGTCAGACAAATTCTTGACACTGGAGTAGTTTCTAAATCATGTCTTTACACACTTGGCTCCATGAGAAAACTTACAAAATTCATGATAACATACGGAGCTTCTCCCAAATGTTACTGGTGCCTCCATGAAAAATTGTTGAATGTGAGACATTAATTTATGCAGTCAAGATCACAATGTATTTTGAAGCTTTAGCTGCCTAAACAGAAAAGGATTTACTCAGTTAATTAAAAAATGTCCTTCCCCTGAAACAAATACTTTAACTTTCTGTTTTATTTAATTTTCTCTCTCTCTAATCTTGCCAGCTTGTTCTCATTTCTCAGCTTGCTGCAACTGCGAGATGTTAGACAAATACATTTTTAATAATGAAAAAATGCCTCCTTTGTCTTTCTAAGGCTATCCCTACACTAATTTCTCTGGATAACAAAATAACACACAGTTTTTTTTGTCATTTTCCGTACCACATTTCTCTTCCATCCCAATTTTCTCTTCAGCATTGTACCTTTGCAGTCATGCCATCAAAATAATTCTACAAACATGTCTAGTTTTCAAAGTTGGCAGAGTATAACTCTGACAGAACAGTAACATGTTACATATAAAGGCAAGAAATGCATGAAAATGCCTTAAATGACATGAAATAAAATTAAGTACGACAATCAGTTGATGTGAGATTTTACTGATGCAGGCCGTAAACGCCTTTAGAAAACAGAAAACCCGTGATTGTCTTATTGGATAGCTGTAAGATGCAGTGGAATGAACATTAAAACTAGTCCCCTTTACTTGGAATTGCTTAAAAGAAGTCTGTAATGATTATGAGCTGAAAATCTCAATGTAGGCTGCAAACCCATGTCCTTCTTTAGGTCCTACAGTGACAGTTTGACTACTACAATGAATGACAGTGACAACTCACTGTTGCATTAACCAGGTTGGTAAATCCGCTTTGCTACCTTATTTCCGATCATGTTCAGCAGTAACATCTATGTAACTGACATGATGATTTAACTTGGCAGATAGCTGTCAATGTAATGAATACAGAAATGAGACAAACCATAGTGTAAAGGGTCTACTGGGGCCCTTGACAAATTGTATGCAAGAAAATCTCTTGTAGATGGAGAACATGTTGGCAGAAATTGTTTGCTTTATATATTTAATATAACCACTGAGCATTCTAGAAAGATTAGAAAGCTGTGGTGATGCTTACAATGGGTGACTGCCAATTT
>NC_056743.1:527324038-527389038 GCF_019279795.1 Protopterus annectens
TACTTGCTCTTTTTGGGGGGGGGGGTTTGCACTGAACCTGTCTTCCAGGATATTGGCGATGTCTTTGGGCTCAGTGTATTTTTTGTCATTTAGAATCAACTCAGAACAAGTCTGGAGTTGCATCCCAGGTTCTTAACATAACTGAAAAAAGCCTTATGATTGTCTTTGGTGTCCTGTGCAATTTTTCTCTCGAAGCTGGCCTTGGAGGATTTTATGAGGGATCGTAATTTTTTGCTAGTACTGATCAGAGATGCCTTCCCTATTAGGGATTTTGCTCTATCATGTAGTAGCTTCCTCCTTCTGTTGTACAGTTTATTTATGGCAGGGGTCCACCAGACTGGACGCCTGCCTTTGGATGATTGGGTCTTGGTTTTGTTTGGGATTGCATGATCCATGCATTCCTGGAGATGTCCGTAGAATGCATTTATATAGGATTCTGCAGTTTGGGCTGTAGTTTCCACTGGCCCTGGGGCCTTGAAGGATTCCACACTTGGTTTTGAGAAGTGAAGTTCGCTTTGAGAAGTTTTTCACTGTGGTTTTCTGGGCTAGGGGTGGGGTCGGGATGTGGACATCCAGTGAAATTAATTTATGGTCTGATCTTATCAATGAGGGATATACTTCTGGTGTGGAGCATAGAGTCCCCATGTTGGTAATGATCAGGTCTAGTATGTTGTCCCCTCTTGTGGGAGTGGTGACTAGTTGTTCCATAGCATTTGAGTTTATAATTTCCAGGAATCTTTGGGCTAAGGTGCTGGGGCTTGAGTAGTGCTCCCAGTCAATGATTGGGTAGTTGAAGTTGCCCAATATAATGGTGTTCGGAGAGATCTTCATGTTCTCCAATGTTTTCAGGAAGGCCGAATGGGATTCCTGACTTTGTGAGGGTGGTCTGTAGGATGCTATAAACTGAAAAGCAGTCTTGCCCACTGTTAGTTGCACATGGATGGTCTCCGATACTTCATGCAATGCCACTAACCTGGAGGTGTGGATATCCTTGATAAATATGGAAACTCCCCCTCCTTTTCTGGTTCGGTCCGGGTTTTGGGGCCGAAAAGCATGATACAAGGTATAGCCTGGTAGTGCTGGGGTGCTCTCTGGAGCCTTGAACCAGGTTTCTGTCACTGCACAGATATCGATGTTCTCCATACTGAGGAGAGCTTGAAAAGCGTGCATCTTGAGGTTAAGACTTCTGGCATTTAGCAGCATTACCCTTAGTTTCTTGTTCCTTGTGCTGTCTATGGGGGTGGGTTTGACTTTTGAGCCTTGCCTAAAAAAGGCACTTTAGGGGTGGCAAGAGCCTTTGCCAATATCCGAAAGCCCAGTGGTGACAGGTGCAAGCTGTCCCTAGCGAAGCAACGTGGCTTGTCGAGCATGTCATACCAGGCTGACAGACACTGGATCCCCTTTGAATGACACCAAAATTTTAGCCAATTGTTAAAATCGATCATTTTGTCTTTGTACTGTGGCATCATTCTAGGTGAGGGTAAGATGCTGCTCAAGGTAAGGGTCATACCAGCCTGGGCAACATGATCAGAGAGCTCCTCTATGTCTCTTTTCATGTAGTCCAGGGAGGTACGTCTCAGGTCATTCACACGAGCATGTACAATGACTGAGTCATATTTGTATTTGCTTTGGAGTGACCCGAGTGATTGCGTTATGTGTCAGATCCTAGCACTCGACAGGCAGCTCACTGTGACATTCTCTTTATTCAGCCTGGTGAGCGGGACGTCAGTGTGTCTGACAATAGAGTCACCTATGACAAGAGTATCAGGTGTGTTATTCAGCATTAAGGGCTGTGGCTGCTTGGTACACTGACTTTGTGGGTTATGTGTTGTGTGTGTTTTGTTTTGAGGTAGCGTTTGCTTGGATGTCTGCTTTGGAGGTCTCTGTAGGTAGATTTTTATTTAGAGCCTCCGAGTATGTTTTTGTGTATTTATGTGTTTGGTTTGCTGATGTGGTGGGACTATGTGATACTGGAATTGTGTTGTGTGAGGTTACCTTCTCCTCCTGACTGGTTACACCAGTTTTGAGATGAGAGAGCTCAGCCTCCAGTTTGGCTAAATAGTTGCATCTCTCACATATATTTGAACCTGTTTGGAGGAGGAGAGGGTTGTCCGTGTACATGAGACAGTTGTAACATTGCCTCAGAATTCCCAAATTCACCAGCTGGACTGGAGAGGAAACCATTGACTGACCTTTGGACATGCTAGAGTAACAGGGAAACTGAATTTAAGACAGACCAAAAGAGGACAGGGTAATCGTAGAGAGTATAAGAGTAAGTAGTGCTTATGGTTTAATAGTGCTAACTTGTAGGATTACTTAACTGGATCAGTGAAGGGCCTTAGAATGAGAATATGGTGTTTAAATTGAGGATAGAGCAGTTCTAAGGGAAAAAGTGAAGAGCAGACTATGTGGAGCCAGGAATAGTTTAAACCCAATTAGGCAGTGCTGCCCATTGTTGCGCTATGCTCAAAAACACACAAAACCGTGCAAAAAAAAAAAAAATATATATATATATATATATATATATATATATATATATATATGTATATATATATATATATATATATATATATATATATATATATATATATATATATATATATATATATATGTATATATATATATATATATATATATATATATATATATATATATATATATATATATATATATATATATATATATATATATATATATATATATATATATATATATATATATATATATATATATATATATATATATATATATATATATATATATATATATATATATATATATGTATATATATATATATATATATATATATGTGTGTATATATGTATAGATATATATATGTGTGTGTGTGTGTGTGTATATATATATATATATATATATATATATCTATATATATATCTATATATATATAGATATATAGATATATATATATATTTTTTTTTTTCTGTTGCTCAGCAATGCAGCCCAGAAAAGCACATCATCATGCTGTTAGACATGATAAAAGGAGGTACGTGGCATGCACACTAAATACTTAGAGATTTTTTTTCTTTTTTTATTAAATTTCTTTCATTTTTGGGTTTGATTTTTCCTGAGAATCGTGACCAGACACTATCCAACAAGCCTGTTGCCTTTCTTTGAACATGACTTTGCTATTACATATTTCTTGCTCTGTCATTCACGATATATTGCATTGGCATTTTGTCAGCTTTCTGTACATGAATGTTATAGTTGTAGGTTTACGTGGCCTTAGAATAATATTGGTCATTTGCTTTAAGTGCTTCACCAAAGATAACAAATTCAAATACATAAATAAATACAATAAGTAAATCTGTCTTATTTTGCCTGTCAAGTGAGGAGAACATTAAGAAACTTTCAGTGACAGAATACACTGCCTTATGTATTTTGCAGCTATTTTCAAGGTTTTTTTTTATATGTCTGTGCAGACACCCTGGATAGTTTTATTTGGAAATTAATTAATTTATTCTACTTCTTTGAAAATACTGATCTGCAGAACTATTGCAATGTATGTATGTGATTTCTGTACATATATTTTCAGCAATGGCTAAAGAAACAGATGCAGGATGTTCTCTCAACAGAAGCTTTAACCAGACTAGTAAGGGCTAGGTAAACGCATGACTATCACCATATAATGTTAGCTCCTCCTTAAAGCTATAAATACTGTATTATTACTAAGTATGCTAGAAGCATCCTATTTGTATTATCTTTGGCATTATTTAGCCTCAAATCCCGCATCAGTGGACTTCCTGTCATATCTAAACAGCAGCAATGCTGGTACTCAATAAGGAGTCTCGTTTTAGAAAGAACTAGCTTCTCAGCTGTGAAACAGCAAGCCAACAAGTGACTTCCTTTTAGTAGACCATTGATAACTGCTGCATTTATTAGAAATATGAGATATTATAAATCTACTGTAAATGGGCAGCTTAGCATCATTTTGTCTTCTGACAGAAAGGAAGACCATGCATGAATTTTTGGAATGACAGGAATCTGATCCGTGATCAGAAATGATTATGCACCTCCTTTCTTTCAGGAAACAAAATATAAAGCATGCTATTTGTCCACCTGCACTAAGCCCGAAATTCTCTCCAAATGTGATTCTAGTTCTTGCAATCCTTACTGAATGACCTCTAGCTCTGAGCTCAAAAAATCACTTTATTTCATTTTGATCAGACTTTTTTTTTCTTAAATGGTTAAAGTTTCATCACATGATTTATGCCAGTAGTGAATGTTGCAGAATGCTTCACCAGTACTGTGTAATGGATGCACCTTCTCACTTTCACAGGGCATTAAGAGAAAATCACTAAAATACTAACACCCAGTCACATATCAGATTATTCTGATTCAGTATCAAAATCTTGTAAACCAAACCTTTGGAACTGTGGGAAGGTACCATATAATTTCAAATAAAGCTAATTATTGTGACACAAGACAACTATATTCCTTTATTTTTATTTATTTTTAATTTTGTGTGTTAGAGGGATAAAAAAGTGGTCTCCCTTCGAAGCTTTTGAGACAAGTACACCTTATATGTGGACATTAACATAGCCAGACAAACAGAATATTTTGAGAAGGAAAATAGGGTATGCAGTAAAAAAAAACCCACTAAGATAAGGATAACATGCCAAATTCAAAGTAAGTGACCAAAGGCCAGCACAGTGAGTACAGAGAAAACACCCTCTAAGGCATGGGGACAGAATGCAAAAATTGAGAAAGTAATCAGTGGACAGAACTGAATTCCAGATCCTTCAGTTTTTCGAGGCACCGTAATATCGTGGTCATAACTGAAACCTGACTTAAAGATATAAAATAAGTGGTCATCTTTCCCCCAGGGTATAGCATGCTTAGATTAGACAGAACAAACAAAAAAAGCAGGTGATGCAGCAATAATCTACACCACCAGCCTGCAACTATCCCATTCCACTTATGAGCTCCGCAACTACTGTAACCGCCAAGATACTTGTATCACAGACTTAAAAACTATAAGATCTTAAGCATCATCTCTACCCACCTACCCCCAGGTAACATCACAAAGATGGATTGTAGAAAAGAAAATTAGTAAAACAGAAGTTAAAAAAATAGAATTTGAAATTATGGAGTGCCTACGAAGTTGAGGATTTGGTGTAGAAAGCCTAGCACAGGTTATATCACAGCAGAATGGAGTCAGTACACAAAGTAGGGAGAAACAGGAAGATCAGGAAACATCTGAAGGCGACATATGGACATGGGAAAGAAAGGGAGATTTAATATGGTGTTATATTTATGCAAATGAGAAGGCACAACTAACCAATACAAAAAGAGCAGCACCGAAGATATTTGAAGAGAAATACAGGCAAAGGAATCCAGTCATGGACAACTTTACAATACAAAAAATAAGATGACAAAGAGGAAAAGTAGAAAAGGAGATTACTAATGGAGAAGTTAAAGAAATAGAAATGGAGGTCATGGAGTATCTGCAAAGTGAAGGATACAGTGTAGAAAATATAATTCAGAAAGCACCACAACAGGACAGAGAAACTGATATCCAAATTAAGGGGAAATCAGTGGAACAGGAAGCAATTAGTCAGGTGCCATATGAAGATAATTTGGAGCCTTCCACAGGAAACCAGTTTAAACATTCACAACAAGAGAAGGAACTGGAAAGTGTAAAAACACTGATGCAGTTAATGTTGAGGAGTGATAGGCTAGTGAGTTCCCATATGATAGAGTAAAGGATGGCATGGGATTAAGTTGAAGAGAATGTGCCACAGGAAGATGCTATACTATCCTCTACAGAATGCCTGCAGGAATCGGAAAACAAGGGATGTGCCCTTCGTTTAGAAGAAAATTAGCTAAGAGAAGAGTTGCTTGATTTAATAGACATAGATATATCAAGATCAATGAAAAAATAGACTGCAGAAGGTTAATAAAACCCAAAAAGTCCAATATTTGATAAAACAAATGAACATAGTAATTAGGACTGTTCATAGAGACCCATGTGATATAACAGAAGTAAACAGGATACATTACACTGCAGCTAAATTAATTACTAATAAAGTTCTACCAAAGAACACTGAGTAGTGAGGGAAAGGAAGGGGAGAAATCAAATACCATCAGGGAAATATCAAATAGAGAAAACTATAAAGCATTTAAGACAAGAAGTGTCACTGTTAGAAAATTATAGAAGAGGGAAATGACCAACAAAAATACTTAAAAAAATAGAGGTGATAAAAGCAATGCGCAGTATTAGAACAGACCATGCTCTATCATGTACTACTGCAAATAAACTAAAAATTTCAGCACAGGCAGAAAGACTTAGAAGATATGAAAATACATATAAAGGATAAGTACAAAATAAGCAATTTATTGTTGATCCAAAAAAGTTTTACAGAGAATAGGGAAATAAGGTAAAAGGAATTGAAAGGCCACCAAAAAAGAAACGGATACATTTTGGAGAAGTATCTATGAAGACCCTGTGGAATATAACAAGGATGCTAAATGGACAGAAGTTAAAGAAAGAATAAGAGGTTCAAAGGTACAGCATATGAAATGGGATGAAGTAACAGACAGATTGAAACAAAGTTAAGAAAAGCCTCTAGCTGGAAAACCTCAGGCCCAGTTGCAGTACCTAATTTTTCGCTCAAGGTATTAACATCTTTGCACAAAGGTTTAGCCATGAGTAAGAAATAGAAGTTATGTTCTTACCATAACGTTCCATGTTAGTTGTCTTCTTCTCGCCTTCTTCTTGCTGGATGGGTTCGGAGCCGACCTCGGCTCCGACTCGGCCACTCTAAAAGCTCGAGAGTTGGTTCCACCGGCTCGAGGCTCCCCTTATATCCCACAATGCTAGGCGAGAGTTACCTCAGATCTCGTTTGTAAGCTAACCCCAGCTTATAATAGTAACAGTATAACTGTAAACAGAGTCCACCTCTAACAACAGGAAGAAAGAAGGGTGACCTACATCCTGCACCAGGAAATATGCACAACAGCATATGTCTAAGAAAGAGGTGGTAGAAAGAGAGGTCACAATCACAACTCCTCTAGGTCTGTCCAGGCCAGGGGGAAGGAGGGTGGGGCAAGAAGAAGAGAAGAAGACAACTAACATGGAACGTTATGGTAAGAACATAACTTCTATATGTTAAGTTGTCTATCTCGCCTTCATTCTTGCTGGATGGGACCGCCCCTAGCACCTTGTCCCGGGTGGCCTAACGGAACAGACTCCTGAGAACAGTGGAACCAAAGTTAGCTCTATGCCTAGAAGCTAAATCCAACTTATAATGAGAAATGAAAGTGTGAGGAGTAGCCCAAGTAGCCGCTGCACAAATGGTGTCAATAGGCAGTCTGTCTTGGAAGGCTAAAGAAGTAGCCAAAGCTCTGGTGGAATGGGCCTTAGGTTTATTAGGCAGCTTTTGATGTCTAATTTCATATACAAGGGAAATCAAAGATGTTAGCCATCTGGATAATGATACCTTTGAAACTGAAAGTCCCTTTCTGCTTTCCGCATAGGAGACAAACAGCTGATCAGATTTTCTGAACTGTTTTGTTCTATCCAAGTAGTACCTCAATTGACGGTGAACATCCAGGCAGTGTAATTTTGTTCAGACCTATTGGAGTATTCTGGAAAAAGACAGGTAGATCAATGCTTTGATTTAGATTTGACGTCGAGACCACCTTAGGCAAAAGGACGGGTTAGTTCGTAAGGATACTCTGTCCTTATGAAACAAAAGATAAGGAGGACGACAGCTGAGTGCTTGAAGCTCTGAAACTCTTCTAGCTGATGTAATAGCTACCAGAAAAGAGTCTTCCATGATAATAATTTTAAAGAACAGGAGACTGCAGGTTCGAAAGGGGAGAATCAAAGAAGCAAGAACTAAATTTAGGTCCCAAGGAGAAGGAGGATTTCTTATAGGAGGTCTGAGAAGAAAAACTCCTTTCAAAAAGGCTTTGCAAAGCTTGTGGGACATTAAGGCAGATTCAGAAATACCCACATGAAAGTTAGAAATAGCTGCCAATTGAACTTTAAGTGTAGAGGGAGATGAACCTGCATGGAAGAGTTCAGCTAGAAAATCAAGGACTAATTGGATGGAAGCAGTGAAAGGATCTATGTCCTTTCCTTGAGCCCAATATGTGAAGCGTTTCCACTTACTCAAATAAATCTTCCGAGTGGAAGATTTATGGGAAGCTATCAAAATATCTCTAACAGAGTGAGATAATTGAGGAAGCCTGGCTAAGGTTGGAACTGGAGGAACCAAGCAGAGAGGTTCAGAGAGGGGAGGGAGCGATGAAACTGACCCGACTGATGGATCAAAAGATCTGGAACTAGGTCCAGATTCCACGGTCGCTCCAAAAGAAATCGATGTAGAAAGGGGAACTACACTTGTCGAGGCCAGTAAGGAGCAATGAGGATCAATAAGGCCTTCTGAGTGATAGCTTTCTGTATCACTTGAGAGATTAGTGGGAAGGGAGGAAATGCATACAGAAGTCCCCGGGGCCAAACTTGGACTAGAGCGTCTCTGCTGGGTTGGCCTGGTAAAGGGAACAGAGTGAAATATTCTCTGCACTTGCTGTTTTGGGGAGTAGCAAAAAGATCGCAGCAAGGCTGGCCCCACTTGAGAAAAATTTCTCTCACTACAGAGTCTTTCAGAGACCACTCGTGAGGCATGAGGATAGCTCTGCTCAACTTGTCCGCAATTTGATTGGACTTCCGGGATGTGCGTTGCTATCAGAAACCGCTGAGAAGAAATCGCCCATTGCCACAGTCTGAGTGCTTCTCGACACAGGGGTATGACCTGGTTCCACCTTGTTTGTTGATGTACCACACTACAGACATATTGTCTGTTTGGATTGCAATCGTTCCCAAGGGAAGAGAGTCTTGAAGGGCTTGCAACGCTAAAAGCACTGCTCTCATCTCCAGAACATTTATGTGCAAGTGGCATTCGTTTGGTTGCCATGTGCCCTGGACCGTCCTGCCCTGATAATGCCCCCCCCACCCGATCAGGGAGGCATCCGTAGTCAGAGTAGCAACCGGAGGAGGTGGAACAAAGGGTCTTCCCAACAAGAGCTGAGGGGAAGACATCCACCACTTGAGATGATTTTTGCACGCTTGCGTGATTATAATGGTGTGAGACATTGGAAGTTGCTGGTATGACCATTGAGTAAAGAGCATCCATTGAAGGATCCGCATGTGGAATCTGGCTAATGGAAGCAGAGGTATGGCCGCTGCCATAATTCCCAACACTTTCAGAACTAACCTGGCTTTGATTCTGTTGTTGTTGAAAAGGAGTGATACCAGTTTGTGAATGTCTGTTATTCTCTGATGTGTTAGTCTCGCAGACATGTTTACTGTATCTAGATTTGCGCCTATGTAGGTAATAGTGCGACAAGGCGACAAAACAGACTTTTCGCAATTTATTGAAATACCCAGCTTTTGACAAATGCGAAAAGTGTAATCCCTGGCCATCAGAAGGAGATGCTTGGTGGGAGCTGTGAGGAGCCAGTCGTCCAAATATGGAAACACCTGGAATCCTTGTCGTCTCAGGTGAGAAGCTACCACTGCCATGCATTTGGTAAACACCGGGGCAGTGGTGAGACCAAAGGGCAGGGCCCTGAACTGAAAATGACTGGTTCCCAGCCTGAAGCGGAGGAATCTTCTGGAGCGTCTGTTCATTTTTATGTGATAGTACGCATCCTGAAGGTCTATAGAGCACATCCAGTTTCCTTTGCCCAAAAGGGGAAGGATGGATTGCAGCGTGACCATCCGAGATCTTGTTTTCTTGACTGATCTGTTCAAGACACTGAGATCCAAAATTGTTCTCCAGTCCCCTGTTTTCTTTGGAACTAAAAAGAACCTTGAGTAGATTCCGGATCCTTGCTGGTCTGCTGGAACTGGCTGAATTGCTCTTTTTGCAAGCAGTTTTGAAATCTCCAAAACCGCTAGATCCCTTTGAGCGGGTGGAACATCTGGAAGGGATTTTTTTGACTGATTTGGAATGCGAAGAAAGGGGATAGAATAGCCTTCGGAAATGATGGACTGTACCCATTTGTCTTGAGTCAGGGATAGCCAGGCTTCTGGGTACAGTGACAATCTTCCCCCGACTGCCTCCGAAGATGGGCAGTCGGGCAACACCTCAGGGATGCTGAAAGGGCTTGTCAGGGAAGGCTTCCCGATTGCCCTGGTTCTGCGGACCCCCCCTGCCCCTAGGGCGACGTCTACCATTGTTATTTCCGCCTCTGCCTCTGGCAGGGAAACGACTCTGTGCGTCAGGCGAAGTCCCTTGAGATTGTTTACGGAACCACATCTTTCCACCCTTCTGGCCTTTGGGGTAAGGCCTAGAAGGAGTAGAAAAACGGACTCCGACGGCAGAAAGGGTCTTGCCATCAGTTTCGCACCTAGTCAAGGTTTCTTTCACTTGAGGACCAAAGAGAGATGATCCATCAAACGGGGAGTTAGTGAAAGACGTCTTGAAGGGGTCCGCAAATTGCATAGCCGCATCCAGGCATGCCTACGTAAGGCCACACCTGTCCCTGCGGCTCTGCTCGCTCCATCAGCCGCGTAAGAAAGAAGGCGCATGGAGGAGTTGGTTATGGAGTTAAGGGTAGCCAGCTGCGTGTTCATCTTATCTTGGAAACCCGCAGCTGTAGGGTCCTTTAACATTTCACTCGCTTCCTTGATCAAGTCCCTTTGAAGACAAGTAAAATGGCACAGGTAGTTCAGCGAACGCATGGTAAATGTCGCTGACGAAAACATCCGCTTCCCGTATCTGTCCATGGACCTAGATTCCTTGTTAGGTGGATGGACAGGTACTGAAGGATCAGCTAGCTCCTTCTTAGTGGCAGCAGCTACCACCATAGCATCCACAGAAACTCCTTTTGTTAAGAACTGTTTGTCTGCTGGTGCCGTTATGAACCTGGAGGGTCTCCTGGGAGTGGGGTCCACTGAATCAGGAGACGTCCATGCCTTCTTAGCAACCACCTGCATGAGGGGGTCAAAGGGGGGAGACACCCAGGAGGTGGAAGGACGAGAGCCAAACGCCTCAAGATACACAGATTCGTCCTCTGAAGGGTTGAGGGCTGGCCAATTTCCCCTCTGTTTGAGGATCTCCAGAATGTCTGCAAATGAGACATCTTCAGAAGGGGAAGGTGCGGAACCCTCAGAATCATCCAAATCTGTGTCTGACGTGATGGACTCAGGTGAGTCAATGTGTTTCCTCTTACACTTCCTCTTCCGAGGGGCTCTTCTGCCAAATCAGGAGAGGCCTCGGAAGAGGATGAAATCCCACAGGGGTTCCTGAGGAGCTGGCTCTCTGCGGTCCGGGATGAGGGAGTGAGTCGACTTAACCTGAGGCACTGTAGAGGGAGGGGCGGACGGAGCCGACTGTGGAGTAGAGCCAGGCTCTAACACACTCCGCATGACCTCGAATGCACCCCTGTCAGGCAGAGCCAGAGGTCCCCGCTCCGAGAAGCTAAGAACCCCCCTCGGCACCGACAGTGATGGCTTCGAGGCCGATGTCGGAGCCGAACTCACCAGCGCCGAAGCACCGAGAGGGAGAGGGGGGTCAGACAAGGGTCCGATGCCACTCACCCCCTCGGAGCCGACGAGGGAAGTCCGGCGCCGAGATTCTTCCAAGGAAGAAATCGGAGCCGACGACGGAGCCGAAGACAATTGTATCGGCTCCGACGCTATCACAGTCTCGGTTCCGACGCGACCTGGCTCCGAGCTCAAGAGAGTCGAAGGAGGAATATATTGATGGACCGGGACAGGCATCGACTGATGAGTCGGGCTCTGAAGCATCTGGGCCAGTGCCTCGGACTTAAGAAGTCGACTCACTACCCTCTGAAGGTCATGATCCGACAACCTCGATGACCTAGAGGAGTGAGATCTCTGGCTCTGTTCAGACAGCAGGGGAGATCCTGGAGCCGAATGAACGGAGCCAAGAGATGGTGACCTGGACCTCTTCCTAGTTGTCGGCTCCGAAGGTCTGGTCGGAGCCGACACGGGAACTTCTAACACCTCGGCTCCGGCCGGAGCCGAGGGAACCACAGAAACTGTGGACTGAGACTCATCGGCTCCAGCCGGAGCCGATGAAGGCAAAGGTTTAGAAACCTTAGGTCTCGGCTCAGATGTCGGAGCCGAAGACCTAGATGCCTTAGAGGGCTTCCCAGTAGAAACAGAAAGGGAATCCTCTGGCTTGAGTAAGCCCCTTAATATCAATTTATTTTTTCTTTCCTGCAGGACCCTGGGGCTGAAGCCATGGCACACAGCACAGGAGTCCTGCAGGTGCAAAGGTCCCAGACAGTAGACACAAGAAGTGTGAGCGTCTGTCAGAGACATTTTCTGACAGCACGCATCACACTTCTTGAATCCGGAGACCTTTGCTTCCTTAGACATTTTGAAAAGGTGTAATCAAACACACACACAAACACACAATTACACCCTGTCAAGTTTTAAGTATAATAAAACCACTAACTAGATTTTTAAATAAAAAAAATAATACACACACTCCCTAGGGAAGAGAAAAGGCCAAAAGGCCCAAGGGAAGAACCTAAAGTTCTTGAGGGAAAAAAACGGGAATTTTTTGGTAGGGGATAAAAATTTCTCTAAACTAAGGGAAATAAGTAAAGATATTAAAATTAAAGGGGTTTAAATAGACTAATTTACACAAGAAAAAGTCACTTACCAAGAACCGGTAGAAAACCAACCTCGATAGCTGTAGCGGCAAACGAGATCTGAGGTAACTCTCGCCTAGCATTGTGGGATATAAGGGGAGCCTCGAGCCGGTGGAACCAACTCTCGAGCTTTTAGAGTGGCCGAGTCGGAGCCGAGGTCGGCTCCGAACCCATCCAGCAAGAATGAAGGCGAGATAGACAACTTAACATTTATTTATATGCACACACTGAACAGACACCAACCTGGTTAATGACAGGAAAAGCAATGCTCCTACTTGAGTGAACCTGCAAGCTACCCTAAAAATTATAGACCGATAACTTGCCTTCCAAAGACGTATAAACTATACATGGGAACTGATGCTGACAGAGTTTATAGTCATTCAGAAGAAAACTCAAGTATGGCAGTAGAACAAAAGGGCAATAAAAGAAAGTCATATGGAACAAAGGATCATTTGTTGTTAAAGTCATGGTGGAGAACTGTAAAAAGGGGAAGAATCTAAGTATGGCATGGACTGACTTCAAAAAAGCATTTGAAAGTATACCACATTCATGGATAAAAGAGTGCTTACAATTATATAAGAAACACCCTACAATGATTGACTACATTACAGTGACCATGAAAAAATGGCAGACCACTTTGGAATGAAGCCATGATAAACGACAAATTATTATCGCAGGGATAAAAATTCAAAGGGGGATATTCCGGGGTGACTCTGTCACTGCTACTATTCTGCCTTGCCCTTAACCTATTAAGTTGTCTACTTAAAAGCTTAGGCCATGGCTATAATTTGGCTCCTAGAAAACAACAAAGGGTAAAGACTTCTCATATTCTCTTTGTTGATGATTTAAAACTGATCAGATGAGGAACTGAAAGCACAACTGCAAGTTGTCAATACTTTTTCAGATGATATAGGAATGTCATGTAGTCTTGATAAATTTGCAAAAGCAACCTTTAAAGCAGGAAAACTGCAACATCAGGAATACATTGGTTTGGGACAAGAATGTGATATAAAAGAACTTGAGGAAGAGAATGTGCATAAATACTTGGGAATTGATTTAGGATCAACAATGAAACAAACAAATGAGAATAAAACTTAGTAAGGAATATTTACGAAGACTTTAATCATGAAAACAGCAGAGACATCTAGGAAGAAAATTCAGGTTATAAACCAATTTTCTCTTCCTGTCCTAACTTAACAATTTTGGAGTGATTGGCCCCAAAATGTGTTGGATAGAATAGATAGGAAAACAAGGACGACACTTCATGCTCACCAAATGATTTATAAAAATCAGTGCATACCAAGATTATATATTCCGCATTCTGAAGGAGGGATGGGCCTCCTTGAAACTGATTATATGTGTAGATCTGCAATTGTGGGCCTGCAGACATCTGCTGACCTCACAAGACCCAAACTTAGTAAAAGTTTTGAAACATGAGGAGAATAAATCTAAGGTGACTTATCTGCTTAATTTAGCAGAAGCATATCAGCATCAAGCAACAATGGAAATCACACCAGAAGTGGATAAAAATCAGGCAGCAACTGAATGTGCCAAAAAACAAAAGAAAGAATATAAGGTGAAGGACCAGATGGGAAGGCAAGAAATGTGGAAAAAGCATAAATATAGTTGCAAGCATAGAAAACTTTTGGGAGAACCTCACGTTGATCAGGAACTAAAGCAGGAATGATTAAGGAGAGGCGAATTCAAACCAAGAGATGAAAGGTTAATATTGGCAGCCCAAGATAGTGGGCTACGTACACAGTGGTTTACAAAGTCCATTGAACATGTGTGAGAAAGAGACAAATGTAGGTTTTGTAAAACAGAACTGGAAACAGTTGCACACCTTGTTGCAGGTTGCGACACACTAATGGCAGAAGGACTGCATACTGAAAGGCACAATAATGTGGCAAGATTGTTGCACTGGGGATTGTGAAAACATTATGGTACTGAATTGGCTGAAAAACACTGGACACATGAGCCACAAAGCATCACAGAAAATGATAAAGTTTATATCACATGGGACCACCCATTACCAACAGTTCAAAAGATAGATGCTGGAAAACCAGATATAATGGTTCAATAAAAGAAGACAAGAGTAGCATTGATCACTGAAATCACTACACCCAGTGACTACAGTGTCTTGCATACAGAGACACACACAGTCATAAAATATCAGGATCTGCAGGCAGAAACTAGAGCAATGTGGAAGAAAGATATCCACACAGTTCCAATAGCAGTAGAAGCAACAGATCTTATAAAAAAGAATCTACAATCATATTTAGATATGTTAGCAATCCATGTAACTCCATACAACTTGCAGGAGGAGTCTTTACTGGGCACATTTTGGGTGGTCCAAAGAGCACTTTTGGCTGACATCAAAGATTGAAGCAATACTAATTTCACAAACTTTAATCGTACTTTGAGTTAGGAATGGGGTCCTTTCCCGTCATGGTATTAGAAACCCAAAAGGCATGCAGAAATTAAAAAAAAACAGGTAACAACATAATAATGAGGAAATCTTCTCATGTGTTTTGGCAAATATCAAACAAACAATAATGCTAGGAGTCTTCAATATAGATTGGGTAATAGTTTGCCAATCTAACAATAATATAATCAATTTATATGGCTTCACCCATCTCCACTCCTGCTAGATTGAATAAAACCAGCCAAAAAAGCCCAATCATTGACTGGATACCCTCAAATTCCCTGAACAATATTCATGCTTCTGCTGTTTCCCTCCCCATCTCCTTAAAGAATCACCTCCCTTCTTTTATAATTAGGCAATTAAACTTCCCTGTGCAACAACACTTGAAGAATCTAGTACATAAACTAACATTTCCATAAAGACATCTTAAAGTATATTAACTAGAACTGCATTCATATTCTCTAGTTTAGATAATGCTCTTACATACATTAGACATGTTTCAATCCATCCAAACCTCTCAACCTCTTATCATTAGACATCTGGACAAAGCCTAAAATAATGGTGCAAAAAGGCTGAAAAATGGTGACAGATTTTAAATATTGCTGTTATAAACTTTGAAAGTTGTTAGAATACGAGAATTTGTGTTAATAATTTTCTGCCGAATATAAAGTCTGAAATTCAAATGTTTATTATTTATTGACTTTAATCATGAGTAATTTGCCAAAAAAAATACAAAATTTGAGAAACAGACCAAATATATGAGACAACAATATGGGCATTCTGCAAAAATCTTAGTTGAGAGATCTCTCTCCATTCAAAATGAATGTGCCCATTAAGAAATAAAAGAGGTAAAGTACACCCTGCATCTGTTTAACTAGGAAAAAATGATAATGAAAGAGAGAGAAAGAGATAGCTTGGAATAATTGGAGAAAGAATTTGGTTCACCTTCCAAAAGCTACAAACTCCTCTGAAACACAGCAAAACACATGACCAAGCCTGACAAAAAACATAGTACAGAAAATTTCTATAAACTAACAGCACCACCCTGCTAACCGATTCAATATATATTTTATTAACACATTAACTTCCCCTTTAAAAAATCTGCTAACTGTAAAACCTCACCCCCCCCTCCTAAGTCAACAAATAATCCCAGACCATTTGATTTTGAATGTGTACCCAAAATTAATCTTCAGGAAATACATTCTCAAACTAAAACCAACTAATGAATATCAAATGTAAACAAAGAAAAGCAGTATTCATACTTTGCTGGGTCCTTTCAAGTGCAAGTACAGAAAAAAAGTAAAGGAGTAATGATTAACAAAATATTTCAGCTACCAAGAACTAAGCCAACAATATTAAGTTAAATACAATGTAATAATGGTCAGTACCAAACTAGCTGCCCTTGTGTGTCATTTAAGCCTAGCCAGTTTGTGCATGAATTAACCTAACCCATTTGGTTAGAGATTGGCATTACCCATTCCATGGTCAATAATTATATATTAACTGGATTATACCATAGAAAAGTTGAGATGACCCTTGCATGGGATAAATCATTTAGGAGCTGCTGTCCATTAGTAGTACTGGGGACAATCCTGAGGTAAATTTTCTACTTCCCATCCATAGATCCAAACTGCACTTGAATATTATCAGGGATGAACTTTGTTTTAAGTGGATGAGGAGTTGTGTTCTAGATCAACAGTATCCTCTGCGAGATATACCCATCCTTACAAATTGTTCTGTTGATGTTGCAGAAGTTGTTTAGATCCCCAGACTAAGGATTCCTGATGCCATTTGACTTGTTGATGTACAGTAAATCCATGAGTGTTGAGTCAGAGTCAGTTGTGTACCAGACTCATGGTCACCTCCTAGCAGTCTGTGGGATATCAAGTTTAGCGATAAGACTTTGAGTTGGTCCATGTAGGGCATCATTTTTAGACATTTTGTCCTTTTATTAAGGTGTCTCTGTGGGTGTTCAATTGTTACATTTGTCTGGACAGTCAGTTACATGTTAGTGTATGCCTGCCTTGATTCTGAAAGACTTGTCCCAAAGTAGGTCAATTACACTGAGAGCAAGACCTTTATAAAAAGGCTTACAATATCTGCTATCAGTATAATCAGTTACTTAAATTGAGAGCTAGTCTTTTGGAATCAGGCCTAATGAGTTATGTTATGAACACATAAAATGAACCTACTTTAAGAAATGACATTTAGCAAGCCATTCTACCTTAAAAGTATTTTTCAAATTAAGATGGCGAACACTCAACTAAACTTTAAAAAACAAATTATCCAAACTTGATTCACCAGAGTGGAAACCGAATGAAGGAATGATAACATCTTTAAGAGATACATATGCTCAAGTGAAGAAAGATGAAATGTAAACTAAACTTCTCTTGAAACATAACATTTTCTTGATCAAGATAAAGGAAGATATGTACAAGAGTCACATGAAAAATAATCTTACAATATATAGCCTACTTCTCAAAACTGAAGTAAGTAAATACTTTCATTCAGATATCAAATGTTATTAATCTTGTGGAGAATTTCTCTTTTGGAAATGAGATATCTCACAGGTCTGTGGTCTGGATGAATCCTAACCTCAAAGTGCAACTTTGATCAACCACTGCTCAAATTATTCCTGCTTTGAAATAAAATATTAAAAAATAGTAGTATGGAGATCTACACCTACTAAAACTGAGTAATATACTATTATATACAACAGCAACATTACAGGTCACACATTGTCAAGAGGAAATGTTTTTTGGCCAATTATTAAGGACTTGCAGAAAGAAAAAAAATACGAACATATTTAGCATGGCTTGGTAGATTAATTATGTTTCTTCCCAACATGCCTCTCAACTTCTTAGAGCAAGAAATCTTGACAAAGCCACAAATAATAGGGATACTTTTTTGATATTGCTTTTACAAATTTACAAAGTTGATAGAATAGATTTTGCATTAGCATGAAACTTCTGAATGATATGAAGTCTAAAACTCAAATGTCTCCCATTAGTATCTGAATTCAATCCTCAGTGATTTGCCAGAAAACCACAATGAGAAGCAGACCAAAATTATGAGGAAAAATCTGGACAACCTGTGAAAATCTGGACAGTTGAGAGGTATGCTTCCTAATGACTAGATAATGTTTTAAATTGAATGAGGCCATCACCTACATTAAAAATAAAAAATCATCAAGAATTAATGGACTGGTCCAACACCTTACTTAAAAGTATGCAAAGTTCATTAGTTCAGTGCCTCATGTTTATTTTATCATTAGATAATTAAAGAAAAGAAAAGAAAATGGCTTACATTATATGGATCTCTAAGAGGGAGGAATGTTTTACTCTCCGTTTGTCTATTCTCATAATTAATAATCTGAATGTATTTTAGTATGGTTTACCCATTAGGTATTACAACCACATATTTTATATATGTTGTGCATTTTTTCTGCTTAGATACTTTATATGAGTATTTTAACAGAAGAAAAGGAATGCATATGAATAACAATATTCAGCTTTCTCTTCATAGTTTTCTTTGTTTTACTTGTCCACTAAATTATTGCCTAGTGCAACGTTCACTTAACAGGAAGGCACAACCTTGTGTTGAAGTGTTCCTTCATGCAACTAATACATTAATCAAGTCATATTTTTTTTTTACTTTTTACTCATAAGCTCTAGGAATGTCATACCTGAAGTGCTTAGCGTACCTTTACTTTAAATCTTTTAAATAACAGTCTTGAGCTTGTATGCAATGAATAGTAGAAATTATTTTTAAGCTACTATTAATTATTGAAGCTTACCAATTTGTGTGAGAGTGGGTGTATTGCTTAAGTCAGAGTGTATGCATCATTTAACAGGAGTAATTATGAAAGATGTTCTTTAAGTTAAATAAACTTTGAAGGATGTGTTTTTTTTTCCTCTCTCTTTCATTTTTAAGTATGGCTTGCAGTGACTGTATGGGTATTTCTTATTTAGTTGATTTACTTTTGAAATGGAAATAGTGAAAATTATATTGTTGACTCTAAGAAAAGGAGTTGATGTCATTTGAGTTGTTTCCATTTATTTTTTTGTTAAAAATATGCAGCACATCAGTTTTAGTTCAGTATCTTGCTCTGATGTATGCTGATGGCTGTCTGTGATATAACCAAGGGGATCGGAGTGGATAAGTAGACTTTTGTACTGGAAAGGAAGGACTTGTTTTGGCACAATTACTGTATGAATTTATTCTGCTCTAATGATGTTAAGGGGCATTGTGTGCTCTTTTCTTTCTCCAAGTGGAAGTGTCTTTTGGAAATGCAGTGCTGTGCTTCACTTAAACTATTTCTGTGTTGAGGATAGAGTTTAAAGCCAGTTTTGAGGCTTACTGATGTTTGAAATGCAGCTGGGATGTCCCATGCAGTAGTAGTAGTAGGTTTTTTTGTGAGAGCCATTTGCCTTTGTTCATAGTTGCTCAATGTTCCAAAAAATGTGGTAGTGCATGACAATTTATATGTAATCTTGAGACCCATCAGTTTGTTGGTATGTGTGGCAAAGCACTTGTTAATGGATGGATTTATCAATCTGTGATTCTTGCTTTAGATGTGAAGAAAGCTGTTGCAGGTGTACTGCACAGCAGAAAGTTAGAGTTGTTCAAAAAAAGTAGTCTGTGGAGACCAAGGCTCTGTAAAGACCATGCCCCAGATATTTGTATCTGGTAATGTGGTTCCTGTTAAATCATCACCATTTGTCACCCAATGTGGTTTTGCTGAATTTTTGGATTTTTAGTGGCTTTATTTATATCTTTATTTGTGTAGCTTTCCTTAAAAATAGCTTAAGAACAGTAATAACTTACATGACCCAAATTTAGTTTGACTTATAACTATGTAAAGAGACAAGATAGCTATACCAAGTTTTGATTGTTTATAATTGATTGAAGTTTTGACTGTCATGGAAGAAATAATCTGCTGATTTTGATTTTCTCGACTTTATTTGGTAGATTTTACAACTAGGGAGAAATGTTTTAAACATCCTTTAGGGTATGCTTCCAGATATCTTCAATGACATTATTGGGAAGACAGAACCAGGGAAGAAGCTGCCAATATAGATGAGCTACAATGGATCAAGATGAAGACAAGTGGCTTCATTCCAGTGTATCATACAGGACTTTTTTGTAGCACTTTACACATTGAGACAATGATTACTGTCCAAGTATAAGACTAACTGAAATAAAAGTCATATGAAGAAATACAATACAAACCAATACATTGGAACACCAAGATATTCTGAATACAAATATCTCACATCAGGAAAGCAAAGGTTGCAGCTGATGCATTTTTATAAAGTACAAGCAGAAAACCTCAGACATTTGGAGAAATATGCAGCAGATAATAATGGTATGAAAATGAGGAGTCAGTAGCACAGAGCTTAATGAAGCTGAACAGCTTGATGGATCAACTGACACCTTCTGTTAAGTAATGCAAGGGTTCATATGGTGGTGTCAGAAGCTGTAGTTCCACAAAAGAAATACATTTATTAATATGATGTCTATCTCAGGGGAAGCAGTAAAATGCTGGGCTGTGAACCAGAATAGATAAGCCAGCTGTAATGTTATGGGGTGCATTTGAATCATTTAGTAGTATTTGAAGAGGTAGAAAAAATGTATTCCTTTATGTTCTACATATATTTTGTTCATTCTGAGTGGCAATCATCACTGAGCAGTGTGAGGTGGGTATAAAAGAAAGGCGATGTTGCATTTATATTTTCTTATTTGGCAAGTCATCTATAGTCAAGGTTAATTTTCCCCCTTTTAAAAAGATGAGACATTTTAGACTTTATTCACGATTTAGATGAAATGTGTCAAAATTTTAATATCTGGATTAGTTTAAATTGAATATACATATTCAGAAATAGGACAAGAGAATTTCAAATATTTAATACAGGCTTTTAGCATTTGTAACAGATATGGGTCCAGAGTCACAAGCAAAGAAAACGAGTGACTGGGAAGCTATTAAACTGCTGAACAATAATAAAACATAACTGAAAAAAGTATATTGCTGTTTAGGAGCAAACCTAATTTTCATCTGTAGTAATAGATAAAGCTATAGAAATGTTACTGACATTGAATGTTGCAGCTATAGAAATGTTACTAAAATTGAATGTTAATCCATTTCATTACTTGTATTATAATTAAATTACTTTATCATGTAAGATTTGTACAAGAAATAGTTAACAGCTTGGTACTCATATCTTCTAAACATACCAAGCAAGCTTCATTCAATATTAATAATTAATTTACTTAACGCTTTTGGGTTGAAATTGTTTCCATTGCAGATTTTAAAAATTACCTTTTTATCCTTGGTCTTTATTTTTATTAAATGGCCTGATTTGATTTATCAAATATGACTTCTTACTTCAACTTTTGTTAATATTTGATTAATGACATAAATGTTAAGTATAGTCACCATATATTACATTTAAATAGTTGACAGATATGATTGTTCTTGATTTTTGTCAATTTATTACAATTAAATGAATTGCTTTATATATCAAGTTAACTTTTAACTGATATTTCCTTTTATTATTTTTTTGCCCGGAGGAGGGTACTTGATATGGGCCTACAGCAGTTCCTGATAAATAAGCTTGAAAGTTTTTGATGCATGTGTGTGTGGTGCTAATTGCAAACCTTACATCTTTTCATACACTTTATAAGGAGTGTGTCAAGTTACGATGTGGTGCCTTTTTGTATTATAATGAACACATTTCAATTAACAATTTATTAGGATATCGATACAGAACAGTTTATGCTTTTATGGTAGGATGATGGCCTGTTCTTACAGTTTTTTTTTTCAAGAGACTGAAATATATTCATGTTAAAATGCTATAAATTAGAGTGGAGATATTAGTTTTCCTTCAAAATCAATTAAGATAAATTCATAAATGAATACGGAAATTTTTCTTTCCCATCACTCAATCCATATTTAAATCATTTATAGATCCTGATGGATTATTTAAAGCTTTAATTTGATAATGGTATCAAGGAATCTGTGTAGAAACCGAGGTTAAGCAAAGCACTTGTCATGGATAACAAAAGTAGAGTGTGTAAAATATTAAATGGGAATAGGTTCATGGTGATATTTTAATTTGACTTTATCATATCATTTATCTCAATGAAATTAAGGAAAATAATGAGAGAGCAACAAACATATTTTGAAGACTATTGGATTTTTATAAGCCGGACTATGTTTATAGACTAAAGGAAAGGTACAAAGTAGTGCTAATGGATATAGTCAGTAACAATTAGAGGTACAAAATAAAATGACAATGGCTCATGGTAGATCACAACTTGAACTTGTTTATTATACAAATATTCTAGTCAAGCACTCACACAGATGTGCTTCTTCAGCGATATAGTGATCCTGTTGCTTCCGACTAAAAGGTAAAAACTTCTCTACCTAATGCAAAAACGTTTTACTTGTGTTCTATTTCAAATTCAGTTATTTGCTTATACAAAGTGTTCATTTTTCTCCTTCATACAACTTTAATGCCTAGAAGGCATTAAAGTGAAATAATGACTCACCCAGTAATCTTACGAGACTTGATTCCACAAGCAAAGGTCTCCACTATTCTGAAAGATGAGGTATTTGCTGCACATAGAAAATGGATTGATGATTAATATAGGTCCATATCTGAAGGACAAAACCTCACAAGAGCTAATATCAAAAGAATGAACTGGGAACATCAAAAACCCAGAAGTACAAACAACAGAGACCTTGATTGTGAGGAATCACAGCACAGTGGGGACTTGGTTTTGTTCCCTTTCCCACTGTAGTGCTGTCTGAGAGTTTGTACATATAATTAACACGGGGTGTAGGGAGGACAAGTTAGCCCTCACCCCACAGAAATGCAGTTTTTTTTTATTTGTTTTTCAAACTTCTGGGTTTTTAATGTTCCTGGTTCAGTCTTCTGATGCTCACTCTGTGAGGGTTCATCCTTCTGATAAGGGCTAATTTTTTTTTATATGTATCTTCTTCTTCTTTCGGCTTCTCCCGGTTAAGGGTCACCACAGCGGATCACCTGTCTGCTCATGATTGGCAGTGGAGTTTTACGTTGTCGAGTTGCCAGCCCGATGCCCAACCTTCCACGGAAGGCACACACATGCACGCAGGGCCAATTTAGAGTGTCCAATCCACCTAAAGCATGTCTTTGGGATGTGGGAGGAAACCAAAGCACCCGGAGGAAGCCCACGCAACCACAGGGAGGACATGCAGACTCCACACAGAAGGCACCCCAGCCAAGGATGGAACCAGAGAACCTCTTGCTGTGAGGTGGCAGTGCTAACCACTGCACCACTGTGGCCGCCCTATATATATATATATATATATATATATATATATATATATATATATATATATATCTGTGTGTGTGTGTGTGTGTGTGTGTGTGTGTGTGTGTGTGTGTATGTGTGTGTGTGTATATATATCTATCTATGGTCATTCATCCCATCAGTTCAGTTGCTCAATGACGAAATGGATGACTGAGGTGTGATTAAATGTTCCTTTCCTCAAAGATTTAACATTTTGCATGAACGGATGGATAAATTGTTGTTTATTATGTGCAGGTATGTCAATTGTAGGCTTGGGAAATGAATGCAAATGATACTGTATAGGTTAGAGCACTAGGATGTGGGAGTGTTTGTACGAGTATGGGTGGGTTAGGGAAGGGTTAAGTGCTAAGCTTTGTGATATATTGAAAATGGAAATGCTGACACCAACTGCTTAATTTTTGATGTGCATTTGTATTTTGATAACTCAATATATGCACTCCCTTACGCACTCTCTCTCTCTTTATATATATATATATATATATATATATATATATATATATATATATATATATATATATATTTATTTATTTATTTCCAGTTTGATTACCGGGGAAGTCCACTGGGCCAAAACGTACCCATTTTCAGTGGAGGCCCGGGGAGAAAAGCTCCAAAAGCAAAGCAAATTCAATCTAAGTTACATGGTGTAAAAGGTAGTAATAAAATATATACGTTTGAAATTACATTACATTGATACAGTTAGTAAAAAAAAGCAAATACACACAGTAAACTTCAAGAAACATCATTCAGGAAGGTAGATAATAGATTTAGTAGTTATACTTTTAGTATAGTAGTAGTATAGTAGTTTAGTAGTAGTAGTTTAGTAGTATATATATGTGTATGCATATACACATATATGTGCACACACATAATTTAACCAAAATACTTCCTACAGCAGCTCTTTGAATGTTGGAATAGGATACATTATTGTTATAGAGGATATAATTTAAATCATACATAGAGTTTAATAGATCAAGATACACAAAAAAATGCACTAAATACAAGAGTTGCTTCATCAATAGCTACGAACTTACACTGTCCCACTATTCCATGTATAGAACTTCAGCATAACTAATAAATAATTCAAAAGCACATTTATAAAGTCTTTCAAAATATCACATTTATTTTACATTTGTTTACCGGGCGTGTCTGCCTGAAAAAGTCCCGTTTTAAGCAGAGGCCCAGGTGGAAAGCTCCAATTTACACAGTAAGCATTGTTGAGACAGAAAAAAAACAATTAATGTAGTAAATACTGATACAGTTTAGTTGAAAGGAAAGAAAAAATAAAAGACAACAGTAAATGCAACTAATGCAGTAGCAATGGTTAAATGCCCATATTACATATAATAATGTTCGGTCCTTGAATGCCATACATAAGAACAAAAGTTCATTTCTGCTTAGATGGGTGGGATGTTAGCCTCACCAAGTGAAACAGAATGAAAATACACAGCGGCAGGTTAGAAATATATTCAAGGGAGATAAACATTTGAGAGGAATAATATAGGATGAACAATGATAGAAAAAAAATTACTGAGGAATCAGCCTGGTGTTAAACAAGAGCATTGCCAGTTTTTAGTCAAACGGGACTTGAGAAGAATTTTGAATTTGGAGGGGCTAGCTGTACAAAGAATGGGCTGGGGAATTGAGCTCCAAATTTTCGAGATGTGCTTTGAGAGTAAGGCACCCCGTAGCTATTATTGGCTTTTGAGACTTCTAGAAGAAGTTTGTCAGATGAGCAGAGGATCCTTTTGCTAATGTAGGGTTTTACTAGATTGATAAGGGCTGGACATTTATGTGGAAATTAGATAAAGGAATGGCAAACTGTTGGTTGTTTAAGTCATGGTAGGTTTGGGAGTTCTGACCAGTCTAGTTTGTTAAGAGATAAACAATGATGTGTTCTGCTTACAATGTTGGTGGCAAAAGTGGCTATTTTGTTGTAGCAGACTTCCAGTTTATTGAGATTTGAGTTCTTTAAATTTGTGAAAATTGGGGAGGCATATAATAGCAGATAGCAGGTGGGTTTGGGCAATGGATGTTTTGGTGAGTGATACGATCGTATGGTGTAATCATATGGTTAAATTAAAAAATGAAAACAAGTATACGAGCTCAAAATCAAGTTCAAAAGATGCAAGTTTTCAGAAAGTACTGTATGTTCACTTCTTGTATATAAGCCAGGACAGCTGCATAATTTACTGACCTTCCTCCCATGCCAACTCCTTATAAGTTCATATTTGATTACTGGACTATTGGCGTAAGAGCCTTTATAAGCCTAGACAAAAATACTCAGTATATGGCAATATTATATCTTAATTCCTCAGGTATAAGATGGAGTAGTATCAGGGTAACTTTTTTTGGGTGATGGAGCCTTGAATAATTTTACAGACTGCCTCTGTCCATAAGGGACATGGGCAGTACCCTGGGAATAAATTTATGAGTCCACATCCATTTATACAAATTCCTTTTAAAGTATGAGTGGAATGGACTCTGTTTTATGAAGAAAGGAAGTTTATTCCATAGATATAGGTCAGGCATAAATCCCATCTCAATAAATGATATGAGATGATGTAATGGGATAGGGTCTTTAGTTGGTGTGCATAAGACATGTGTCTTACTCTCTGCATTTTTTTAATGAGAAAGCTCTGACGTCACCTCACTTGGTATAAGTGCCTGGTTAGGTACATTCAGAAGTAAACATTGTACTCTGTTATGGGCATAATGAGGGCAGACTACAATGGCACTATGACTTCCTTTGATCGTGATGACATGCCTTTAGTTATAAGTTGAGGCACACAGAAGGATTTCCTCACTACTGTAGCTACCTGGTAGTTGAAGTTTAGGTTACTACCTATGTGTATATCTAGGTTTCTCACCACCAGTTCTACCTTTAGGGGTGTGCTATTAATATTATAATTCACAGGGATATCTGATTTAATAAAGACGATGAATACACATTTTTTAATATTTAGTCTCAGACCATGGTTTTGGCAAAGACTTTTGTAATTTTTAGGCCTCTTTATAGGATATCAACATTGTTTGGTGATTAAACACAGACCAAAGGTGCATCGACTGTCAGTAAATATACAACAAACCACCAGAGAAATAGAAAAGAACTGTCTATTAACCAACAAAAACAAGTAAAATTTTAATTTTACCCGAGTGTTTTAGATGTAATGCTGACAAGCTGGTTTGCATTGTGTGTGTGTGTATGATTGTCTGTTCTGAAATTAAATGGTTTTCAGTGAACATGAGGCAGTTGCTAGACTGCCCCAGGATGCCCATATATACCGGGTCAGAAACAGAGATGACAGGAAAGTCCCAATCCATTATACCCAAACCTTAGTAGATAAGAAGGGAGAGATATAAAGGCGTATTTTATATATATATATATATATATATATATATATATATATATATATGGTTCTACCGATTTTGGTGTGTTGTGTGTGTGGTTTGTGGAATGGGGATGTGTTTTGTTTTGTATGGTTATGTTGTTGTGTGGTTTCGATTATGTCAGGTAGAACCATATATATATATATATATATTTTTTTTTTTGTTTTTTTAAATGCGTTTCCAATAAAATGCATAAGGTATTAATTTTACTACAACTAAACTAAAAGCTTAAATATTCTCCTTCTTATTCTATACCAGTATCTTGTGGAATAATAGTGCATTTATAAAACAATCGAAAAACAGCAGAGTACTCCCAGATTGAAAAAGGTCAAATGGCATGCAACATAAAAGGCACAAAGAAAGAACACAGTACACCCGACCATCCAAAGCAAAGGTAAAATGTAGTTTAATTGGTAAGTGCTTTCGTACTCAGAGCACTTCTTCAGACCATTAACGAAACACAATCGAGTGCAAAACACTTTATATAGTCTCTATTAAAACCAGATCACATGATAAAACCAATTAACCACAAAAGCACTTAAGTAAATTACGAGCTTTTAAAAGGCACTCTGCCATTAAGACCTGGATATCTATCAGCATGTAGTTTAATCATCCATCTGATCTCATGTAGCTCAGTTATATTCCTAAAATCACCAAGCCACTGTCCTGCAGTTAAACACTCAAGTACCCTAAACCTAAAGGAGTGTAAAGAACCTTTGTAGGCTACATGTTTGCCCACAGCATTTTTAACATCAAATTTATTCATAGCTGCAACTTGTTCTCTAACCCTCTCTCATAGCAATCTATTAGTTTTTCCAATATAAAACTCTTGTCTCATGCCCTTCATTTTATTACTTTACATGCTATTTATTCCATTTGTTCCATAACAAGCCTCTTCTTTGGCTAACAGTTTTTCCTACCATATGTTTTAACAATTCGTTGATCCTGAGTTTAGCCGTGTGTGCACTGCACTTCATGTGACACAGAGTATGTTGATGATCTAAGCTTGTTTTCAATTTTTTTGGTTTTCTGGCAGATCAACTGATATCAATATCAATGTCTTTTCTGCCTCTCTGCATCACCTGCCACTTGATTTCTGCAAGTCAAATGTGCAGCCAATACAAGTTTGTTTTTACAGATGCCACTCCTTTGTAGTACAAGTTTGCACTCTCATTTTCAGTGGACTCTCTTCTTGAAAAATCATTAAGCAAGTAGTAACCTCAGCAAGCGGGAGACATGTTGGAAATGTTTGCTGAGCAAATCTTTCATCTGTCCCTACTGTGAGTAGACAAAATGGGAAGTTAGTTATATATGCCAATCTACACTGACACTGGAATAAATATATTTGAGAGACCCCAGAAATCCATGCAAAATGTAGTCGGCATATTACACAAAGTGGTGACTCTATCACTCTACCTGACATGGATGAGCTAGACAGTCGCAAACACATTTCCTAAGAAGACATTGGCAAATACTTCTCAAGGGCAGCAATATTTCCAAACCTAAAGCAGGATAAAAATGCAATTTTATCTAATTATGTAATTTAGGGCAGTTTTACCTTACAACCAATTCCCACTAACAGACATCTTCTGGATTATTTCTGCTTATGTCACCAAAATAATATCTGCACTGTTCTCCCATCCTGGTTATACCCATGGCAGAGAACATCTCCTCAGTATGGTCATTGCAGGCATCAGCTTTTGCAATGCATGACCACAGGTGCCCAATTGGTGCTCCCTGAACCTGAAGTTAAGGGGGATAAAGAATAACCTTGCTTTCCTTAATGCACAATGTAAGCACTCGTTAGTAAGAACTAGAAGAAGCTGCCATTCTCATGATATTTTCTAAGTATGGTTTCAGTTTCACAAACATAGCAGCCTGTGAATCATGCCCACAATATGATTTTTGAATTGCAGGTGACGCAGCATGTAGCCATGAAGAAGTGTGATACCATTACTTGTAGATGTCTTCAGCATGTGATCTGGCTATGAGATGTCAGAGTTGAGCATAGGAAGCTACAGATGCATGGCTGCAAAAATAAAGTGCAATACATGCAATCAGATACAATTTGTCTATGCCATTCAATCAGCTATAAACTTTTGTAGCACTAGATAAGTGCCCATTTCCTATGCTATGTCATGCATATTTGGAAAGCTGTCTTTCATATTTGGGTAACATGAATAAGAGGAACAAAAACATTAATTTTATCTATAGTCAGTGTGAAGACTGTGATAAGCAGTGCGTCTGCTTTTCTAAGGGTGTGCAAATTCGTATTGAAATTCACATTACAAAAGGCTAAAACCAGGAATATATGCATTTGCATGCGTGATTTATTTGTAGATTACACTGTCAACAAAATAGCCCTTAATAATACAGCAGCCTGTCACTTTCTATGCTTGTCACACTTATGCTGATCTTGTGGCCTAGCCTATGGAGTGGAGTAAAGCAAATATCTGTCTACATATATACCCCTAACACTGTGGTAAGGATATATCAGTAGCAATTCCCATTTATCAAACAGACAGAGAATATTGGAAGTAGGGATATATCCCTAACATTACACATTCCTTAGTGAGAATACTTAAAGCCAGTATACTGTTGGCAAGTACACTGGCTTTAGGTATTCTCACTAAGGAAAAAAATCAACTCAAACTCTAAGCTGTAGCATAGAGATTCTGCAAGCTCCTTGCTACAGCTCCTACACGCACAAAGCTAATATGTTAATTTAAGAAGCTGCAACATCACCTTAATTGAACAGTGGTCCTGCACTTGCACCCCCCCCAACCAAATGACAATTACTGATGATTGCAGTGTCAGTTGTACAACAGGTAGCACACTTTACTTTACTGCTAGAAGACCAGAAGGCTGTGGTTCTATTCAGACACTAGGTGACTGGGTTACTGACACTGCAGTGCAGTATTGGATGAGTGTTGCACCCCTGAGTGTGTCATCCTTTAGATGTGATGTTAAACCAAGGTCCCATCTGCTTGAGTAGGTGATAGCTCAGGTGCATTTAAAGATCCCACAGCACCTACAGAGAGAGAGTAGGAGTTCCCTAATACCATGGTTACATTTCCTGTAGTCCTACAGATAGCATTTCAGGTCTCCAGGGCAGCAAAGGAGAGAGATGCAGATAGATAGATAGATAGATAGATAGATAGATAGATAGATAGATAGATAGATAGATAGATCATGCTCCCTAAAAGCTTAAACCAAGAACTAGTTATGACTTTCTGGCTGGTATAAATAGACTACTGTACACAGTTTAAAAGCCTATTTAATGTGTTTGTATCTGCATGACAGGATGACAATGTGGATGGCAGAAGCTGAAAAATGTTAGCCTTGCTGAAAATTATGTTCTGCAGCAGTTACTTAGGGTATATGGATGTCACAGTTTGGGGGAGTAGGCAGTGATCAGCCTTTTATAGACCAGATGCGACAGACACTGGTCAATGACAAATATCATGGAGCATGTAATTGCAGATTAGAGCAGTGTTGTATGTTACACCTTGCCAAGGCAAAGTTACATTCCACTACAGCTGAAAGGCTGGACACAGAGGCAACTGGGAGTACCAGGCTGACAGATATATGAAGATTAGATGTTCCTACATGGGGATAATGGTTCTGAGATTATTATTAAAAGAGTGAACCCTTACATTGAGATGGACCCACACTGATGCAACTTGCAGGATGGGGTACAGTGCTAGCACCATCATCACCAGATTTCTATAAAGCAGCACTGAACATAAGGACTGTAGGAGACTACACAAATGCTGGTTGTGTTTTAATACAGGTACATCCATGTCAGGATGGCAGCAGAGGTAGACTGCAATTGTATAATATGTTTTGCAAATACACACACAGCATGCATGACACACAGGCATGGTTTTGAATATTATGCATACAAACTGTAGTGTGATACTCATCGAGTGTAATTTATTACCTCCTACTAAGTCAATTTATCAGCTATTTCTTGCATGTCAAGCACCTCACATTTAAAATTAACAGTTATGTAGCAGTGAAACCATATTGTAAATAAGTATCTCTTCCTACAAGCAGATAAGCTGTTTCTGCTAACCCATAATGCATTGTAATAATATGAAAAATACTGACCAATACCTACCATGACATTATGTTGTGGGTGGGAGTTATTGAAAGAAAAATGTGCAAATAGTGAAACTAAGAAAATCAACCACCACACTATTAACTTCATTTTTCAAAATAATTTCAAACCATTCCACTCACATTACAAACTTCTATCCCATAGCCATCCAGTCTTCCTCTGTCTAAATTCCTTGAAAGATGTATACATCAACAATTTCTCCTATGTCTCTTACAAAACAAGGTAATCACGAATACACAACATGGATTTCAGCCAGACCATACTATCTCTGCTACATTACTATCATTTGCAGACACTTGTCAATAAAGCTTGCAACTTTAATAAACTTTTATCTGCAGTATTTCTAGATCTATCAAAAGTCTTTGACATGGTCTTCCACAGTAAACTCCTCAATCAACTTTAAACACTGGGTTTAGTATCTCCATCTATTCAATGGTACTCTAGCTACCTTGCCAACAGGCAGCAAAATGCAAAATGGAAAGGATCTACCTTCTGCTTACCTTTCCACTTCCACAGGAGTCCCACAAGGATCCATCCTTGACCCTCTACTATTCAATATTTATCAACAAGCTACATTCATCTTTTTGTGATGGTACCTTGATTCAAAATGCAGATGACTTTACCATCTTCAAACACCTTAACTCACCTGTAATCAGTCAATGAGCTGTCATCGCCATTGAAACCTGGCTTACAGCAGCACAACTCCTACTCAACCCCCCCCCCAAAAAAAAAAAAAACCTCTCCTCTTTTCCCCAAAACTGCACACCCTAAGTAAGCATCTTTCAAAACCTTTTTGGCAAATGGCACTGAAATAGAATTAGTCCACCATACTAAACTATTAGCAGTCAAAGTAGATGATGATCTTAAATGTGGCCTCCACATACAAAGCAATATCAAGAAAACCCATCAAAAACTACATAGAAACATTAATTTTCTCAGCACATCCACAAATAATTACTCTAGCCAAAACCTACCTTCTGTCCTCCCTACTTTGTGAATCACCAATTTTAACTAATTTACAATTGTACATAAAAAATAAACTTGAAAGCTGCTACAACAAAATTGTCAAGTTTGCTGCTAATTTTATCCTTGTTTACCCATCACTTATAAAGCTCTACATACTTTTAGCTAGCTAGACCTCCCCATCCACTTCTCTTACATTCAGCTTGTAACAATGCATAAAATCATACACAAACCATTAGCCTTGCTAGCTGTTACCCTTTAATCAACATATATTTTCCAAAAAGAACTCTTAGATTAGAAGACAAACAACTTTGCACCATAAATAAACCGAATACATTTCCTGAACAAAGTCTATACTCATACTGAGTAGCAAAATAATGAAACTCCTTACCTCTAACCACCAGAACTATTTCTAACCTATATGCCTTTAAAGGCTCCCTAAAGGAATAACTTACAAAGTCTTGAACCTGCGCCTGTGCCATTCCTGGCTGAACCTCTTATACTTCAGTTACTCCCTTCAAACTAGATCAGAGTCACCACGCTCTCCAGCCTCCTACTTCATTCCTTGTTTGCTTTCCCACTACCTTACCTTATTGATTTCATTTCTGTAGGCCTTTCCTCATCCTCTTTCTCTTTCCTCCCTACTCACCTAAGGTAGCATAAGACACCCTACTCTGCACTCTTATTATAATCTCCTCTCCAGCCTTCTTCCATCCTTCTTCATTCAATAACCATACTAAGACAGCACTCAATTTCACCTCACTGTCTCTAATCATGTAATCTCTAATACCTCTTTAAATATTTTATTAGAAATGTCTCAGGTCTCATTTATCACATACTAATCTAACAAATAATATGACTACTGAGTTTTACTTTCTCTAACTCATGTTATTGTTTTTCATGGCACTCTAATATGAAACATACGTTCTACGCTTTTCTCATTACATTTTTTTACTGTTATCTTTTGTACTGTAACAATTTATTTGAAATATTTGTACTTGATGTTTTGTAATGTAACACGATATTTGTGTTTTAAAATATCTGTACTTGATTTTTGATATATTGTGATTGTGGAGCTTTTCTGCTTGGTCCTTCACTAAAAGTAGACTCTTTCTGGCCCATTCGGACTTTCTTGGTAAACAAATGTCAGATAAATAAAATAAACTAGAAGATGAGAAATATAATGGGAAGTGAAAGTATGAGTAAAACAAAGATGTTTGTAAAACTGACTAATATAATTTCTAACTAAAGAGAGTAAATCATAACTCTCCAAGTTTTGTGTAGTAGCATTTGAAATCTGTGGTAGTTTTGATAAACTCTTGCTGAAGTAAGTGGGAGTCCATAATCCAGGACAAGCACAATTACACCAATTGTTATACTGTTTCTAGCTTCAGAGAGTAACAGAAGAACATTTCTGAAACAGGATGCTGGCAGATAGTGCAGAGGACTGAGCGGGTAATGCATGGTTGTCTAAGCCCATTATACAGGGTTTGATTCCTTCCACTAGCATTTTGCCTGTAAGCAAATATTGCTCACTGGTTGCTTATGAAAAGGAGCAAGTGTGTCCACTGGGCTTAAACAGTGAACAGATATGTAAAAAATATAAGACTAAATATGGTGCTAACCAATGTGAAACCCTAGTTATGTGAATGGCTAAATAAATTACTTAATAGACAAATGCTAGATTAGAATCTATTTTGGCTGAGACAAGCAATTTGGACAGCTTTGATTCAATGGCAAAATAGATAAATTATATTTGGTTGGTATTTAACATGAGATGAAATGAGGACTTACATGCTTTGGCTTATGAAAAGTTGCTTCTCAACATGAATGTACACAAGCATTACAACTTGGTCACTAATCACATATTTCTGATGAGAAAAAAAATTGTGCGAGTTTTGTTCCTCAAAATAATGGCAGACAGTGAGGTGAGAAAAGAATTGCAAACACTGAAATCAAAATTCCATACAAAAGATAGGCCAGACTATTCAGGAATTTTATGTATTAGTTAGGAACGTTGCAGGTGGGGCGGACATGGTGGTGCAGTAGTTAGCGTTGTTGCCTTACAGCAAGTGGTTCTCTGGTTTGATCCTAGGCTGGGGTGCTTTCTGTGTGGAATCTGCATATGTCCTCCCTGTGGTCACATGGGTTTCCTCCGGGTGTCCGGTTTCCTCCCACATCCCAAAGACATGCTGTAGGTGGATTGGACACACTAAATTTGCCCTAGGTGTGAGTGTGTGTGTCTTCCGTGGAAGGTTGGGTGCCAGGCTGGCAACTTGACACAGTAAAACTCTACTGCCAATCATGAGCGGACAGGTGATCCACTGCGGCAACCCCTAACCAGGAAAAGCCGAAAGTAGTAGTAGTAGTTAGGGATGTTGCAGGTACCTCATATATCTGTATGTTAAAGCAGTAGTAAACCTTATTAATACTCGTTCAAATAATAGTAGCTGCCTTTATCTTCTTCAAAGTCACATTTCCCAGCTCATAGGATCCTGTTTATGTAGCAGCATGGTTACTAAAATTAAACCGGATAATATAATGATGGATAATATCTTCCATTTTAGGGATTTATCAGTACAAGTTGTCTAAACATTACTAAAAGATCTGTAGAATAAATTGCTTTGGGCTAACACTGAGCTTTATTCCACTTTTGCAGAACCTATTATTGCTAATCCCATTCCCATCATTATCAATATTTCATTGCTTACTTTTATGGTCCCACTTCTGCTAAACTCCCAACTATCATGCTTATTCTAAAAAGATGCCCCCCCCCCCCGTAAAGTTAATGATTTCCAACTAATTTCCTGTTTGGAGCTATTTAGAAAAAATTTAGGGAAAGTGGTACATAATAAGATAATCAAGCACTTCTTTAAATACATTTTTTCTCACCCATACACAGCTAGGCTTAAATGTAACTTCAGTGTTCATGCAGCCATATGCATTGTGTAACTGACTTTAATGCATTTACCCAAATATGGAAGAAAAAACACTTCACTACAGTCATCTTTGTCTGGAATATGCTTTCAAATTGGTTAAGCATTCTTTACTTCCATGCAAGATAAAAACACGGTTTTGGCAAAAAACAAAAGCCTAGTAGATGGTCCATGAGCTACATATAACTTCATATCATTTTAGGATCCTTTCATGTAATCCAGTCAGATAAAAGTCAACTGGGCCATGCACAAGCCCTTTTTAGTGTGGGGTTGTGGAAAAAAAATGTTCAAAACAATTTACTACTAAATAGTAACAGACATTCTATAAACATGCTATGCAGTAACACGCATTCCATGAGAATTTAAAGCACAGAGCAAGATATGCAAGGCTACACACACAAACTAATTCAGCCAGACAGAGATAACAAAGGATCAAGCAGTATTAAGGTAACAAAATATTCATTAGTATTAATGATGCGTAGATTGAGGAGGATATTCAAAATATATGCAAAAGAAGTTCTAGGCTGTGCTTAAAGAGAAATGTCTAGTAGTAGTAGAGTTTCATGGAAAAGAGGGTAAATGTATGGAGCAGGTGAAATCATAATGTAGATACTAATTCAAAGTTTCCAAAAATCTTTTTATTGGTGGGACTAAAAGATCTTTGTTTAGAAGGAGTATTACCTTCCTCAATGTATTACTTCTGGCTTGGCAACAGCATGTATTACAGGTGAAAAGTGGCATTAAAGTACATTTTACCTGATATTCCAACTGGGATCAACGATATAATACCCTTATATTTTACTTTTCTGACACTTTCTTAAACGCCTGAGTTTATCTGTTGACTGCAGCTAATGACGCATACAGTCAATTTATTGAAAATATATGTGCTTATTCAAGCGTCTTCCATATATTTTGTCTGGAAGGCAATAAGATCTTGCAAGTGTACAAGTGATTTTTGATGCTCTACTTAGAAAAAAAAGGTTGCTTACCCCTTATTACTCTATTACCCAACAAATGAATGCATTTTAATACACTATTTAAAATGTACTGGTCCCCTAGCTATTGGAAAGATTAACAAAATAAGTAATAGACTATTTACACGTACAAGATCGGTCTGGAGAAAGCATTCTATCACTCATATAAAAGCAATTTCACTTTATTTCTCATTTCACTCATCATTAGATTACCATCTTAATCAAATTAAGGGTCATATTGAAACCAGATCATATCCAGAATGTCTAAAAATTACATATGATATTTCATTTGAAAATTGATTTGCAGGTCATGTTTTCACCTGGGGTACTCCAGTCTTCACCCTCATTACAAAGATGTGCCATAATGAAGATGGTAATGCTCCCAGTTGTCTGTAAGTATGTGCACTTTTATTCAGGATAAATTCTATACCTTATTCCCACTGAGGCGCAAAATAATCCCACAGTCCTCCATGGCCTTGTACAGGATTAAGCACATAATTAGTAAATGAATAACATGAATATAATTCAGATATTTTAGTTATATTAATTCTGCTCTGCAGGCAACTTAAATGCTTTATTACGTGAATTTGTTTCAAATTAGCTATGTTTACTTGCAGAGATGATTTTAATTTAAGCAAAGAAATATAAAGGACATTTTAATTAGATTGTTTTACTCTAATTTTTCTTCAAATTTCCATATCTGTTATGCAACTGTATAATGTCTTACAATACAGAAACATTTTCCATCAGTTTCACTGCATTTCAAGTTAAAAATGCTTCTATCTCCAAAGCCAGACTGTCAATGTGAATGTAAGTAAAACCCTACATACAGTGACTTTTTTCCAGAAGGCTATGTACTTATTACTGATTTTAATATTTTTATTCTTCACATATAAAAGGATGGTCTTCTGAATGATTTAATGCATTATAAAACAAATCATGGAATAACAAAGATTCACAAGCAAAAGATAAGTTGAATTCTGAATGTTTACAAAAAAAATCAATGTAATTTTTACATCTCACATTTAGCAGAATAGTCTTACTTTCTTCAGATGCACATATTTTTAAGTCAGAAATTACAGCATCTTATTAATATGTTTTTAAACTGTATTCCCTTCTCTAAAGGGATCTGACAGACACACTTATTTGAAAATGGTGCAGTATTAAAATTCCTAATGGCTATTCTGAACTTAATTTGATCATAGACCAAAACCAAAGCACCAGAAAGTATTATTCCTCACACAACTATTTATTGACAAGGATTACACCCTTTCAAGTTAATTCATAGACTTCTTCAGAATCAAATAAAAACGTCAGTGAAAACAATTTAAATATCCCTCCTCATAAAATCACATGACCATATGCACCAATTACCAATAAGAACCATATATATTTAATAAAAACAGACGTTTAAATGTTGACTCTTAATAATAAAAAAAATATATATATATAATATATACATACTACTCTAAGAGTTGAGAACAAAATTAAATTCAAACTTTATAAGATAAGTTTTAAAATACCAGTGATTGAAATATGCTCATTTAAGCCCGGTGGCATACATGCTTTCAACTCAAGTTGTCACAAGGCTTCTTTGATTCTGAAGAAGTCTATCAATTAACTTGATGAAAGCATGTATTCCTTGTCAATAAACAGTTGGTGTGAGTCACAGTACTTTCTGGTGCTTTGGTTTTGGTTTATCTGTAGGTTCTTAAATTGATCATACCTATAAATGTTGCTCTCTCTATCGCTTTACATTTTTTTTTTTTTAATTCCAAAACAAGGAACCTTTCAATATTTAGTTTTACTGGCTAAACATCATGATCAAACTAATTTGTTAAGGTAATAACAATAGCATAAATGTGTGAATATCAGTTTATATACACATATAAATATATATATATATATATATATATATATATATATATATATATATATATATATATATATATATATATATATATATATATATATATTTTATAATATTTAAAATGTCAGAAAATAGCACTTTTTCTCAGAAATAATTATTTAAGTTGGTGTCTTCATAACACACAAATATTTCATTTTATCAACTGAGATGATCTGCTGGGGGTTGGGGTGAGGGGGGGGGGGCAGTGATCCTTTTATGTGACTGCTGTGAAATGAAAAGCAACAATTTGAATAGCCTAATTACTGTGTAGGCATATGGTTGGTCCATAGCAATACAGACCTATAGATCTGAAACTACTTAAAAATATATATCAGATTTCTTAGGAAAGTGTGTCACAACACTCTGATACAGAATCATGTAAGCTGTTCAAGTGCCATTATATTTAAGTCTAAATTGGAGGGTCTAACAAACGTAGTTGGAGAGATTATCATCCTATGGAAATACATAAAGTTTTATTTATTATACAACAGCAAACTGAGAGAGATAAATTTTTCATAAATATTGCACTCTTCACGCCAAAGAGGTCAGATGTGTAATGAAAAGCCAGATTGTCAATATGAATGCAAATAAAACTCCTATACACGCTACTTATCTTTAACATAACATTTAACAGTCTCCTTTTAACAATTCTTAGCAAAACATTCATTAAATTATGCTTGATGGCTTGGTTAATTGTTTTATTTAAGAATGAAATTCTACACTTTGGGACTTAAATACTGATCAAAACTAATGTTGGATTGGCTGTATTTTTTTTATTTAGTACAAACACCTTTGGTGGTGACTTATTTTTTTAAAAAATCAGAAAATATCACTTTTCTGCTAAATTATTTATCTGTTTTAACTTGATATTACAACATGCAGCAACAACTCAATAATCATTATGCTCTGGACAATTAGTGCAGTCTTAACCCTGAAAAAAGACATCTGTGAAACACAACCTAATATAATACAGCATAAGAGTAATATTCTGAAATATCTAACATTGCCTTAATTTCCTGTCTATGATGTGCCATATGCAACAAGACAAACTAATACTATAAATGCTGGCAATATTGTGGATTTATTTCTTATACATAGCTGCCCATATCTCAGTTCTTATTTGATGTCTGAGCAAATGTACAGAGACCCATATTTACATTTTGAGCACACAATGTACCTACAACTGTCATTTCACTCAAAGACTGAACTGGACCTTAACACTGAATTTAGCATGGCCATGTTGTCATAATCAGTGCAGGGAGGTTTGGTGACAGTATCTTTAAATCGACAGAAAAGGTTACCCATGACTTTTTCTTCTGATATAACTCCAGTTCAGTGTAGATATACTCTAGTTAGGTACTACATTCTACATAATGAAATTAATTAATTTACCTTTACCTAATGGAACCAGAGTATAATGCAATTTTGTATACTGAAAAAGAAATTACATGGTAGCAGTATCTTTGTCTACCTATTGTATAATTCCCTGAAACTTTTAGTAAGAACTATATGTACTGTAGGGCATAGGTCCCATCTAACATTGTGATTATTCCCCTGGACTTACAAGTATAGCTTTGCAATGGCACTTGCTCCAAGGGTATAGGGTCTTCTGCAAAGGAGGACTGGGCTCATTCAAAAACCTAAGAATACAATTTGATGTCCAATAAAATGCTTCTGTTATCTGAAAATTTGTTTTTAAACTGTGCTACAGAGATGTAAAATGAAGTTTCTATGGACACATCAGGATATCAAAGAACAGTTATAATTACAAGGGACACATCCTCTCAAATTAAAGTTGTTACGAGTATAATGGGCAAAGTTTTGTATGGATCTTAAAGCAAATGATAGCTTTATGCATTCACTTACTTGGCTATTAACTCCAAGTGGCACATTTTTGTGTAGAATTTGTTGTACCAAAACATCCTCATCTAGCCGCTAAAACATATCTATCATAATTCTTCTTATGCTGGAAAAGAGGAAGTAAACTGGAAGGTGATAAATATTCTTTGGTCATGTAGTTATATGGCCATTACTTGGTAGAGATCATAAAACTAGTGTAGGAAATAGACTTTAATTAATTTCATTATATTTTTACTTTCTATTCACATTTCCCATACTAGATGCATTTTTTAAACAGAAAATTGAATTCTGAAATTCCTTTTCACTTTAAGCCAGTAATGTATAGGGAAGTCAAGACATTTGCTTGTGGGGAAGGGGGATTTGGCATGATGGTTTAAGTTTTAACGTCACAGATGCTAAGTACAGAGTTTAATTCTGACCTCAAGTTACAGGGTGATGCAGCAGATGTGTGCTGGGCTCATAACCTTGAGATCAATGGAACACAACAATCCTCTTCCAAGCAAAGGGGAGGAAGCTAGATAGTAGTAGACAGGAACCATTCCCAAACATACCCCCTCCCAATATAACCTTTAGAAACTTCCTGCATAACATATTTCCTCCTAATAAATGACCATGACACAAACGGGTCACAAATGGATTGGGTTGTACAGCTAAGCTTATAAAGGCCTTGGTGGTCATTAGCCTAGTATATACAAATGAACCTCTGAACATATAGTATTTTCAGACATGGCACAGGGTGTTTGAATGTTGAAAGTAGTTAACAACTAGATCAAGGAAAGGACACAGAAAAACTGATTATAAACCCACAAGCTACAATTGTTTTAGGGGCATACTTAGAAGTGTTAGGTAAAAGAAGCAAATTTATTCATAATAGTGTGAAATGAACAGTATAATAGCCATTTTGGACATGGGGAATAATAAAGTTCAAGGCTTTGGCTACCACCTGAATTTGTCCCCTCTATCCAAACCTCCCCCCATACTTCACCCTGTAGAATTTGTAGCTGCTAACTGCAAACTCAATGACCACAAAGCTCTTACTATTGCTATCAACATACCTGTTGGAGACAATATTACTTTATTAGAGCATTTTCTCTCCCACAACATTCCCAACAAAACTACTCTTCTAGGTGATGTTAACATTGACTATCTCTAACCTCCAACTCACCAAGCTCTTTTATCAACCCACATGGATTCACCCAATTTACTTCAACTCCCACTGACTTTGATAAGCCAACCAAATCTAATACTATAATTCACTGGATACTAGTTTCCAACCCTTACCTCTCTACCATCTTCTTGCATCTCTACCAGACTCCATTAATGGCCACTCTCCTATTAGCATTCAAAGATCCCCCCTCACCATCAGAGGACTCCCAAATGTCTAAACTGCAACAACCTCTTTAACTTGCACCCTGAACTATTCAACAACATGTTCTCTTCTATTAATTGGACTTTCTTTTCTTACCTTCCCCTTGATGAAGCTGTACAAAAATTTAGCTCTATTTTTCTGAACAAACTCAACTGCATCACCCCCCTAACAGTCAAGAGAATAAAAGCTCTCTGCTCTCCCTGGCTATCCCAATCCACATGTACTCTCATACACAAAAGAAACAATGCCTGGAAACTCTGGACTAATACTACCTCCCCTCCCCCCACCTTCAAACCTATAAACCACTTTGAAACCTTACTAAAAAAAAGTCAATATTGATAAGAAAAATGTTAACACAAAACTCCAGTTAACTCAGCTCAGCAACCCCAAAACATTCTGGAACACTATCAACCAAATTTCCTAACCCCTGTCCAAACAACACTTCCTCTAGAAACAACCACCATACTAAACTCTTATTTCATTGACACTATCAGTAAACTAAAGGAAACATCCAATTCTACCAAACCTAACTTCCCCATCTCCACCTCTAACTCAAACTCCTCCTCCTCTTTAAAACCTACTCCCATGTGCCACATACAAAGGCTCCTACTTAAGTTTAAACCATGCTCTTCTTCTGTTGATAATCTACTTCCAATAGTCCTTAAACTAACTGCATACTCCATTGCTCACCCTGTCTCTATCTTTATTAACCACTCTATATCTGAAACCACAGTTCCCGCACTTTGGAAAAAAATCTTCACCATATCTATTCACAAGGATGGTAATTCTACAGACCTATCAAATTACCAGCCTACAGCAATATTGTCCCCACTCTCAAAAATTCTAAAAAAAGGTGTACACAAGCATCTAATGGGCTATCTACTCCAAGAAAACCTACTCACCCCCACCCAACATGGCTTCCTCTCCAACCACAGCACCTCAACTTCCCTTATTTCTTTTACTCAGCATCCCTTGCCAGAGACCAAAACAAACATTTCCTATTTCTAGATCTCTCTAAAGCCTTCAACACTGTCTCTCACCACTTTCTCTTCACCAAACTCTCCAACCTTAACCTTTCTACCTCTGCCATCTACTGGTTCTCCAGCTTCCTCTCAAACAGACTACAATTTGTCAAATAGCTCTCTACACAATCTCTCTTCCTCCTTATCACTATGGGAGTTTCAAGGATCAATCTTTGATATATTACTGTTTAATATCTTTACTAACGACCTATACATATCCTGCCCTCACACTCTTCTCTCATCCAGTATGCGGACGACTTCACTATTATCTCCATCTCAGATACTCTCTCTGACCTACACACCCTCACTCAAAACTCATTTAACTCTACTGAAACAGGATCTCCAACAACCAACTTATACTAAATCCTATAGTAAATGCTAAAAAGACTAAACTATTTCTATTCCTACAGAAATCTCTCATCCAGTCTAAAACCGCCTTCACTATAACTTCACTCAACAATACTATTGTCATTGTAGATTCTCACATTGTATATGACCAACTCAAATTTGATTTGATCATGTTCACAACTGTATTAAAAATACTCACTAAAAACTTGGACCTTATGAAGGAGTCTCAAATAACACTTGCTCATGCCTACCTGCTCCCTAGCCTCCTCTATGGCTCCCAAATCTTAAAATCCAGTCCTCTCTACTCACTAAGATGGAAACCACCGACAACAAAATTGCCAAGTTTTCTGCTAATCAACCCTCAAACTTGCAACATGTCAATCCAGCAATACCTTAAAATGGATAGAGGTCCCTAACCAACTTCTCTTTTCACAATTACTAGTCATTCATTCCATTCTCAATAAACCCTCCTTCTGCCCCAACATTTCTTCTATCATATCTCTATATACACCAGCCAGAAACCTTAGGAATGCCAATTAAAGTCTCATATATATATATATATATATATATATATATATATATATATATATATATATATATATATATATATATATATATAGATATATATATATATATATATATATATATATATATATATATATATATATATATATATATATATATACACACACACACACACACACACACACACACACACACACACACACACAAGGCCAAAAAATCTACTGGCCAAATTCTATATAGCTACTCTCCAGCCCTTTCCTGGAACTAGCATCCCTCACTCCTCAGAGAAATAACGAACACGCCAGTATTAAAAAAAACCTCAAGGAACACTTGCCTAACACTTGGACATGTCAATGTAAAAACCTTTCTTGAATTTCCTCCACTCACCTACCCCTGCTATCATTCACTCTCTGACCTCACAAACTTTCATCCCAACTCCTCCTGGTTTCCTCCCACTTTCTCCTTCCTCTTAGTTCCTATCAACTTGTGCACCTGCTTTCTACCCCCCCCCCCCTGTAATGACAAGTCCCACTCTTTCCTACTCTTCATTTACTGTATATAGAACTGTATCTTAGAATAGTATCTTAGAATGTATTCAGACTTTTAATCTGTAATAACTCTGTATACTTTAAATAGCCACATTTTTGTTACCAGCTGTTTATCACTTTCATTGTACTCAGTAATGTTCTCTTGTTGCATCTTTTGGCTTTTCCCGATTAGGGGTCACCACAGCAGAACTCTGGTCCGCTAATGGTTGGCAGTAGATTTTTATGTGCCGAGTTGCCAGCCCTGACACAAAATCTTCAGCGAAAGTACGCCCATTCACGCATGTCTCCACACAGAAGACGCTCTAGCTGAGAATCGAACAGGACGTCTTACTGTGAGGCGACAACGCCACCACAGCACCACCACTGCAGTACTCAGTAATGTTCTCTAATTATGTTTAACTATGAGGAGTTCTTTAAATATGTTATTTACTGTATTTTAAAATGTATTATGACATGGAGTTTCTCTCCCTGAGCCTTCAGTGAAAAAGGGATCTTGCTCATTTGGACTTTCCTGGTCAACAAATATCAAATAAATAAATAATATTATAAAAGACACTAAAGAAGTACATGATAAATTATCAATATATGAAATTATGCAAGTGTATGCTCCGTTCCCTTCATTTTTCTTTTTTTCTTTTTTTAATTTATTTTACTTGTGTTTGTTTATCGGGATGGTACATTTATCAAAGCTGACCAATTACAAAAAAATAATGCCCAGGTGAAAAAATGACACCAAATGCAAAGCCAGTAAGAGAGATAACACACAAACATGCATTATACATAATTTTGAGAAACAAGAGTTAAAAGGAAATGCCTGAATTGTTTGTATTTAATGTAGTGCAGGAGGAGTAAATGAATAACATGTTATAATGCACTTACAGAATAGTAATGACATTACAGGCCAGGAGTAGATGAAATTCAGAAGTCAAGTAGAAAGTGAAGGACATTAAAAACTTACTGGTTATTAAGTGGTGAGGTAACCTGGTTCCTAGAGGAGGAGGTACAGTGGTAGTTTGCAGGGCAGAAGTGTTTATTTTTTTTCTTGGAGATGGTAGCAATAATGTCAATACAAAATTCAAGGTGGGGTAAGAGGACTGCCTTGACTTTGACAGTTCTGGTTGGTGGAGTTAGACAAGGAGAGATTTCTGTGGACCAGGAGAAGAGGAAGGGAAGGAGGTGATTTTGGGAAAACTTTTTTTTTTCAATGAGCATATATAAGTTAAGAGTCTGACCAAGCTGAATCAGAGTATGATCACTGAATTGATTTTAAAGTCTCTGTTTGCAGGTAAGTCTTGAAACTAGGTTGAAGCATCTAAACTAATCTCAGGTTCTGTATCTTTGCTAAAATAAAGGGAGTGGCCAATGAGATCTTTTGTTTAGGACAATAATTTTTTGAACATGGGGTGTTTGCATCAGGGTTGTGCCTGCCGAGTTGGGGTCTTCTGGTAAAAGACTGGATAACAAGTCAGACGAGCTAAGGAGTTTTTTTTTTGTGTGAAGTCTACGAACAGTGTTTTTGTCATTATTAAGTATCATATCATTAGTTTGGTACCAAAGGCGGTCACAGTACTTCATCCTGGGCAGAAGCCACGATAGCTGTAGTGATGGAACGTGTTTCTGTTAGATATACTGAGATAAGTAAACAGTTTTCCAGGATTTCTCCTATAATTGGGAGGACTGATAAAGATTGGAAATGACAGGGGACTTTGGGGTTGATTTGTCTTGGAGGTGGTTTAGTAAGAACAGTTTTTAAAATCTGAGGTATTTTTTTGGCAAGACATAGGCTACAGATGTGAATGATCGGAAGGGTGAGGGTGTCTCCACAGTGATAAAGGAAAAAAAGATTTTGATTGTCTGAACCAAGTAGAATTGAAAATTAAGATCTTTTTAGTAGGGGTAGTAACTTCTTTATACTGAATATATTTAAAGTAGAAGGTTGCTTGAAAGGTGGTGGGGGCGTGGTTTGGGGAACATTTTTGTTTTTCTAGGCATGGTTGGTAAAGTATTCTAGAAAGTCAGAACAAGACAATTTTGTTCCTGTACAGATGATAAAGTTTGAGCAATTGTCTTTTGGTGTTTTGTGGTCAGTATGCAGGTTAACTTCCATCAAACAACATTGTATTTTTATGAGTGTTTTTTTTTCTGGATTTGCTGGTCGCTAAGTCTGTACCGCAACTAACTGAGCAACAAAGTTCTAAGCATTGGCCCATTCTTCATCATTCACTACAAAAGGGGGTGTCTTTTAATAGGGAAATTGACAAAACGTATATAGTTAAGTTTGTTCATGAGAAGGGTACATCGTAGGGTAACATACAATGTATGGATAAGATTTCTTACTCAAAGGAGCATGGTAATAACTGACACATCAAGACACTAAACAATTGTAACAAGAAGGAAGATAATACCACACTTTGTCTGACATCTTGGCAACGTCTGCAGTCAAAAAACAAAAACTGCCATTATATAGTTTGAAAAAGCAACTTTTAAAAGCCTTGTATAACATTAACATTGCTTTAAAAGCCTGACTGAAGTTCCCAATCCCCTTTGAATCTTATGTTATCCACCCCAACTCTCAAATATTTCATTGTTAGTCTATAAAATAAACAACAAATAAAAAAAATCTTGTCGGACCACTTTGCCCTAACCTGTTTCTGGTGTTAATGTGCATTATGTTTACTTGTGATGTAATGTAAATATGTTCTGTTCTATACCCCATTCCTCAACCTACTGAGGGGTAGAACACCAGCCTCTTTTAGAAACCAAATTTACTACTACTTGACAGACAACTGCATGCTAATAATGGAGCAGATTTCTCAGGGTTGTCCGTCAATGCAAAGGTGGCAATTTAATATTTTGTAGTATAACACTTTGGACAACAGATATGGATATTTAGTTACATACTCTACGTAGGAAACCGTTTAGGAAAAAGGTGATGGAATAACTGCATTTTGAAGTTTTGAGTGACAATTTACAGTGGTTGGTAATGGTTTACTGAATTTTTAGTCTAAATATTTCAAAATATAATTGCAATGACTGACAAAAAAAAAAAACAAGAGAATAATTCTGAGTTTACAAAGCACATCATATTTAAGATTTTATGGATTTGCCACTAAAAATGAAAAGTGTACAAGTTTGATATGAAAAGACTATGGACATTTGCAAAAGGTATGCTATAAAACTAATGAGAGAGAGTACAGTTGTGCAAGTCCTACTTATCCATAACAGTAGATGTTCAAGTTTCTTCACTGCTGCAGTAGTGTTTGTGTAGTGTCCTGCCAAGGACACAGCACCCACCCTGCTTGCCTGAGTTTTAATTCCTCTCATCACTCACTCTGGCTGCTAATGATATACCACTCCCCCTCAAAAAAGGGCTGTGGTATATCAGCAGCCAGAATGCAGGAAATTTGAAAGATTTTACTGGCCTGAGAAAAGTAGGTAAATTCATCCTGAGACAACAATAACCAACTAATGATCAGCATACAAATAATCCAGACAAGAACCACCACTGTAACAAAGGATGTTGTGCGCCATTTCAGCTATCTACACAGAGGGTTGGTGGGTGGGTGTGGCCATTACAGCAGTGAAGAAATTCATACCTCTGCTGTTGTGAAAAAGTAGGACTCTCAAAACTGTACAATGTTCACCATTCTCATTGCAGCAGTAGCCTAAGGGTAGTTTCACAAAGCTTAGCCTACCTGGGAGGAAGACAGATAAGGGTCAAGGATCCCCTGCAGAATGATTCTGTCAAAGCCTGTGCTGCACGTAGAGAAACTATAGTGTTTTGTGACGGTACAAACAAGAATCAAGTTGCTGCCTCTAGAATACTTCGAGAGACCACACCTATCCAGTATGCTATTGAAATGGACAAGGCCCTATTAAAATGTGCCTTAACTTTGCATGGAATAATTGTATCATACTGGGAAGAGCAAAAAAAAAAAAACAGCAGAGGACAACCATCTGCTTATAATCTGTGTAGACATAGGCTGGCCTTTCTTAGTTCCAGTATAGTAACACATTGCTGTTTAGCCTTCCTAAAGGACTTAGAGCTGTCAAAGTAGTACCAAAGTTGCCTGAGCACATCCAGTGTATGTAGTATACATTCTACCTTGTTGTTTTGGCTATGGGAAGAAAACTGGGAGAATGATGGCTTGATCCAAGGTAAAATCAAATACATCTTTAAGCACAAATAATAGATTATGCCTTATATGACCCTATCCCTATGGAAAACCAGAAAGGGTTCACCCACCATAAGAACCTGCAACTAGTATACTAATCTTACAGATGTCACAGCAAAAAGTGAAACAGTTTTCAAAGAAATTAACCCAAAAGGCTGGTTTAAAAGGGACTAAGAACATCTTTTCCGAACAAAGGAGAGATGAAAAGTAGAAGGACTTTACTTGTGACGGGGTCTCATGCGCAATACTTCTTTTTAGAAACTGTTTGATCACAAACATAGAAGAAACAGGCGATAAATATGCGGATGAGCTGAGATGGTTGCAAAACACATTTTGATGTAAGCATATGACAAACCATTTTTAAGTAGCTCACACAAATAGTTAACACCAGAGGTGCTACTTCCCTTTTTGGACCCATGTGACTGGCAAGGCACCAACTAGAAAATCTGTTTCATTTGCCAACATAAGACTTCATAGTAGTAGGTTTTCTTGACTTCTTTACTACTTGCTACATAACGTCATGAAAAGGTGCCAAAAAGTTATTAATATTTAATCTCCACTTCCAAACCTCATGCTGTCAGTGAACCCATATAGACTGTGGCAATTCTTAGTTCATGTTTGGCAGGCCTATCGGTTTTACATCCAGCTTTCACTCAACAGAGCTCTCTCCCCTTTAGGCTTTCGAATACTAGCTAAAACATTGTCCTCCCTCGTACCACTTTTTTAGGCAATGACAAACTAAAAATACTTCTGAGATAGCAAATCAAAGAATGCTGATATCAGTAGAGTCACTGAGACATGGTTTAAAGCTGTGCAAAGCACCCCAACAGTGCAAAGCTGTAACACCTTCCACACAGTCAGCTACCTCACAGGCAGGTACTAAAGGTGGAGGTGTCTTTATTTACAATAAATATAAATACACCTCAAGGCTGGTCAAATAGGATGATGCACTAGAGCTTCTCCATGTTCAAGTCACCATAGGCAAAATCCCATATGGCTTCCTTGTGAGCTATAGGTCTCCCTCTATAACCAAGGAAGCTCATAACGCACATTTAAGCTTAATGGAAAGTCATCATTCAACCAAATTAAATATTCACAGGTGACCAACTCCCCATTATCAACTGGGAATCATATGTGACATCAAACATGCGGGCACATACTCCATTGACCAGACTGTCAATATGCTGACCAGCGCTCATGGGAGAGCACTGAACACCTCCTAAGGTATTGTCCTCTCTGGTGAAGTCAGACCACAAAACAGTCTCCTTTGAAGTAAAAATAAGACCCCCCCCCCCCGCCAGTTAATACTGGCATATTTAGAAACTACTCTAAGGATAACTTTCTACTATTCAGTGATAACCTAGAAAATTTTCAAGCCCTCTTAAACCCTGAGAACACTCTGACCTATATGGAAATGTTTACAGAAAGTGTATACAAGCATGTTAATAGCTGCATAGAGGCAGCTGTACCCACCAAGAATTAGCATTGAATTAACACAAAAAACAAGTCATCCTAGTCAAATCATAATGTCAATAGACTGTATAACAGATGGACGAAAATCATGGCACAAGTTAGGAAGTGTAGTACCCAGCAGGATAAAAGTCCTCACATCATACTAAGTAAAGAACTAAGAGGACATGTATAGTCTGCCGAAGCCAAATTTGAGGTAAATTTACAAGGTACTCTTTAGTTATTTCTGCAACATCAAAGGCAATATGCAATTGTATACAAACCTCATTATTAATGGAGCCACCTATACTGTGCCAGAGGATACAGTAAGCAATCTGGTAATCAAATTCAGCTCTAACGTTACTCTTCTCTCCCTCTCCCAGCCTCCACTTGGAAATTCCAGGAAATACCATCTAATGCAACTCTCCCTACTATCCCAAGGTAACAGGTCTTTAATGCTTTCTCTAAGGCTAACACTGCATCAATGAACCCTGACTAATATCGCAGGCTGTTTTCTAAATAGCATAAAACATGACCTTTCAGGCCATCTGGAATCACTTTTTAACTGTAGCATCCAAACTGGTTTTGAGCCTCACAAATGGAGAACAGCAACTATTATCCCACTGCACAAAGATGGATCGTCTACACACCCTGGAAAACACAGACCCATAAATCTCACTACTCTCATATGCAAAGCCATGGAAATAATCAGTAATGAAACAGGAAACCTGCAAACACTAGACCCATCTCAATTTGGTTTCTTCAAGGTCAGACCATGCTTACTTAACCTGGCAGACATCTTTAAGGAGGTCACTAAATCAATGGATGAGTGCAAAATGGTTCACACTGCCTACCTTGACCTGTCAATGGCATATTACACAATACACAACTTGGGCATTTTTGACACACTCAGAGGTTAAGTATAAACCTTTAAGTTACTTAGTAGATAGCCAGCTGGCAAAAAGATAGGACACAGGAAGTTGGAACTGGGTAGTCCATATTTGCAGCGTCTCTCATCACCAGTTAAGTCTCTCAAGGACCAGTCCTGGGATTTCTTTTTGGCATCTACTTTTCAGATATCAAGGCCAATGCCAAGGGCCACTGGCTGACCAGATTTGCAGACAATTGCAAATTAGGGGAAGACAAAAGAAAAACCCACTAACACTAATATTCTCCAGGAAGGGTCAACAAAGAAAAATAACTGGTGTTAAAGCCATGGGCTAACTAAATGCTTGGAAATGCATAGTAGTATCATTTGAGAAGTCAGCCACCCCTGGTAACAATTATATTGACAACACACCCCTATGGGTCAACCCAGTAGTCAGGGATATGGGGACACAAGTAGACATTAATCTAGCCTTTGACCATTATGTGTCTACAGTAGTGAAGAAATCATTCTATGTTGTTCAACTTATAAGCAAATATATGGCATCTAGGTCCAATGCGGTTATTGTTCCATTGTATTTGGCATTCATCAGAGCTATAGAGTACAATGCAACCTTTGGTACACACCTAATCAGGCACATCCATCAAGTTGAACATCCACATAAGTTCCTCAATTAAAGAATACTGCAGATCACATCAAAGCACTATCACTGTATTCTGTCTCCTACAGGCTGAGGGGAAATCTATGCCTAGCATACAAGGCATTGTCAAACCCACTCTGATGGAACTCCTGCATACATGCAAAACAAACAGCACCAGAATTACCTCTTCTAAAGACTTTAATCTTGCCTGCAATAAAAATCGGATCTGGTGGGAAGACAGTTATGTACCCAGACACTTCCCCATCTCTGGGACAGGGTCCCCATCCATATTTAGTAGAATTCCTCCCTAACCCAATTCAAGTGCAATTTGAACAATTGGATGGGGAATAGGAAATTCACCCGTGGTTTGATACCTATGTCTATAATGGAAAAAGTCAACCTGTAATTCTTTCATCCCCCACCAGGCCTCTGTTTGTAAATGTTTCATCTTCCAAGCCCCTGCTCACACTCACCAAGGGAATCAGAACTGGTCAGAAATGTGGGCTGCAGGGCTTGTCCTGTAAAAGGCTCAGTGGTCTTTAGCCTAGTAGAAACCTATCAATCTGAAAACAGATTGTTCCAGGCCATATTCGCATTAGAACTCTGAAAAGGCAAACAGTCCCCCAGAATTGTTCCCCAGAGCTGTAACATGTATACATTGACAGATTTTAACTATTTGTATCTTGTGTTTACATTTGAAATGTATTACCTTTTTCTGTTTTTGTTAAGTGGGCTTTTCTCCCCGGGCCTCCACTGAAAATGGACATGAATCCAGTCGGACTATCCCAGTCTACAAATGTAAAATAAAATAAATAAATAATAAAAGTGACCAGCAGTAAAAGATATAAATACCGGACTTGTACACATATCATCTGCCCTATAATTTTTTTGCTTTTGTTTTTCTAGGAATATAAAGTACCTACTAAGGAAGTAGTCAGGGCACTTCCTACTATCACTGGCAAGGGGTATCTTTCTCTGAACAAATTTTGTACCTAACAAGTTTGACTCTCCCATAGCTGTAACATGTACTGGAACAGCCTCCGATGGCATGTCTAGCCCCTTGCCCATTGTGGCCATTAATGTTACACCAAACTGAGTCAAGGTATTTGGGTAAGTGGTCTGTGGAATCATTATGGGCCATGCCAGAGTCACTAACCATAGGTGGAGCTAATACATTTTTTTTTTGTTTTTGTTTTTAGGTACAAGTGGAGTGGAAGAAGCAGGACCATAAATATTATGCCATCAGAGAAGAAACCTGACTGCTGGTACAGTAGGCTCAGCAACACTGGAAGAAGGTAAGTATTCACTAGTAAATAACACAGTACACTTCCCTTCCTCAAAAACTAAACAAACAAGACAAAAATACCCTAGAGTACTAAACACAAGCACTGCACTAAAATTCTGTTACCTGACTTTTAACTTTTAGACAGAAATATTGGCAGAAAGTACAGTCATGTAAAATCTTACCATAACAGTAGATGCCCTCTTCAGTGCTGCAATAATGTTTACATAAAGGATCTCCTGCCAAAGGCAGCTCAACGTCCAGCCAGTATACTAAAGCCATTGGACTTTACAGACATTGTACATCTCATGAATGATGTTCTCACAAGGCATAGGGCAGAGTGATGACATACAGATGTACATACCAAAGAACTGAAAAGCCTCAGGAAGAACAAATTATCAGTAGGGACGGGGGGGGGGGGGTATGCACCCACAAAGAGGAAAAAAAAAGAAAAGAAAAAAAATCCCTGGCCAGGAAGGCATACGAAAAAGGGCAAAACAGGAGGAGGATGGGAGCAAATACTGCAACAGTGAAGAGAATTACATCTACTGTTATGTTAAGACTTTGCACAACTGTACTATGTCATTCCATATCACTGTTGCAGTATTCTTTACATATGAGAGAGTACAAAATCAAGAGGAAATTTTGGAGAAGGAAGGCACAAAACAGCCCTCTAGAAACCGATGCAGGATATCTTTATCAATGCCAGCTCTTGCTCTGGAAACAAGACCTAACTTGTAATGGATTAGCTATAAAAATGTTGAAATTCACATGGTCGACGTTCATAATGTCGAAAGTCATTACACCGAATGTTCAAAATACCGAAAAAAAATGTCTAAATTTAAATGGTTGAAAAACACGTGCAAACTAACACTAGTGGTTTTGCTGCACCCCCCACACCCCCTGCTACTTATATATTACAACTCCAAGATTGTACAACAGTGCAGACAAGGGAAAATCCTTGTTCTGTTTGCAACATAATGTCGACAGGTAATTTGCATGCCCTTCCTGTCGACCAAATGAACTACTTAATATTCATGTGTCGACCATATGGGTCGATCATATGGACGTTAGACCAAATGAATTTCAACATTTTGATAGTAAACCGTTGTAATGTATAATGAAAGTATGGACAGAATTCCAAGTAGCAGCCTCAAGAATGGAATTGTGTCCAGTCCTTTGAAATGCATTGGAGGAAGCAAAAGCTCTGGTAGAGTGAGCCTTTACTGAGGTAGAAAATTTTACCATGAAAGGATCAGCGAAAGGAAATGGCCTTAGAGATCCAAGAGGATATGGTTTGTTTAGAAACTGCTAAAACTAAAGACTTGGGATGAAAGGAAACAAAAAGTTGTGCTGATTTGTAAATGGCCTTACTCCTTTCCAAATAATATCTGAGCTATGTAAAAATCCAAGGTGTGAAGAACGTTCTCACTAGCAGACTGCAGGAAATGAAAAAAAGGAGGGCAAATTAATAGATTGATTAAAAGACAACTCACTTGAGCAACTTGGGTATAAAAGAAGGATTAGTATGAAGAGACGTCCTGTGTTCCCATGAAAAAAGGAGGAACAGCCATAAAAGCCTGGAGTTTAGATACCCTCTTGGCTGAAGTAAGGACAAAAGAACAGCCTTCCAAGTACAATGTTACAAGTAAGCTGAAGTTGCAGTCTCAAAACAAGCCTGATTCTATTTTTCAGGAACAAAATTGAGGATCCAGGAACATGGAATAGGCTTCCTGGAAAGCCTGATATGAAGGATGCCAGAAGAGCTAAAAAGAGAGCCTTCTAGAAACCATGTTAATGTGATCCAATCATTGATGGGGAGGCCACAGACCTCAGTCCTTGAAGGAACCGAATGAGGCCCCAACCCTCCGTCAGAGGCATCAGAAGACAGTTTTGGAAATGGGACTGGAGGTTGGAAAGGAAGTCCTGGTATGAGAAAAAGCTGATGAATCCACCACTGAAGCTCAAGTTTGAGACATGGAAATAAAGGAACTAAGAAATCCAGTGGATGAAAGTGTTGAAACCACATGGACTTGAGGAACCACCACAGTTTTCTCATATGGAGCCTGGCTAGAGGCAGCGTAGGAATGGTGGAAGCCATGAATCCTGAGAAAATCCTGGGCTGTGACTGAAGCCAGAGAAAGAAGAAATTAACAGAAGGTGATTAGAGAGAGGCCCTTGCATTGAGGAGGGATGCCACCATTGCATGATTTGGATCCTTCAACCAAGAACAACATGATCTTGAAAAGGAACCAGGACTGATTTCTGAAAAATTATGCTAAACCCAAAGCATCATATCAGACAAATAGCAAATGGGAGGTGCTGAAGCAGGACCTCAGAGAATGTAGTCTGAATGAGCAAGGTGTCCAGATAAGGAAAAATGTGAGCCCTCTCATCCCACTGAAGGCTATCACAGGTGTGAGGCATTTACTGAATACCATTGAGGAAGTAGAGAGGCCAAATGGCAAATCAGACACCTGAAAATACAAGGAAGAAACTAAGATGAAAACTTCCTGAAAAGTGGATGAATGGGAATGTGAAGGTAAGCAGCCTTGAGATACAGGGATACAGAAGATCTGGGGTAAAAGAAGAGGGAACAGGGTTTGAAAGGAAAACATCCAAAAGGAAGGGACATTTAGAAAGGTGTTGAGCTGAGAAAGGTCCAGAATGGGTCTCCAGGTGCCTTCCTTCCTGTGAACCAGGAACATGCTTAAATAAAAACCTCTCGTCTTAAGAAAGCGACACAAACTGAATGGTGCTATGAGTCAAGAAGGGCCTGAAGCAGTTCTGGAAAGAAAGGTGGCTGTTCCTGAGGTGGCTGACGGATGCCAAGAAAAGGAGTAAGGAATTTCCACACCATAAAATATCCTTGGCAAATGGGGGACAAAATCCAAGAGTCTTTAGTGACCCTTAACCAATTGGAAAGGGACGGGGGAAAGATGAGGGAATATCAGATGGAACCTGGTTTGTCTTGAAAAAGAGGCTTCTGAAAACTAGGAGTCCGAGTAGACTTAGCAAGACGGATCTGACTAGAATCCTTTTTACCTCTGGATGGAGGGAAAGACCTTCTAAGAACAAAGGCAGATTTGGATGGATAATTCCTCTGAAATTTAGGTTTTAGGAAAAACAAAAATAAGTTTCAATTCATTGAGGTCAGCTCAGCAGCAGCAGAGCCAGAAAAGTTCTTATTCTCAACAGGAGCATCCAACAATTAAACTTTAATATCATAAGGTAAAGAATGAAGATTAATACAAGAGTAATGCCTCAAAACAGAACAAAATGCAGCAGTCATAAAGGAAGCACCAGCTGCATCATAAATAAAGCAGCATACCACTTGAGAGGTAGAACCCAATAAAGAAAGGGCAAAGACATGCCTTCTGTATCAGGGAGGTTATAAAGTACCAGATAAGCTTGACAGAGAAGGGTTAAAACATACCAGGTCATACGAGTCTGGTAATTAATAGCCCTAAAAACCAGGGTCGCAGAAGTATAGACCTTTTTGCCTAGATATTCAATAGCTCCACTATCCTTATCAGAAGGAAGTAGTTTATTAGACTGCAAGAGTTTAGGTTTGTCAGAAGAGATAGACACTGCAGAAGGATCAGGAGAAGGATATTTGTACAAAACTTTATAATCAGGAACTTTGTAAAATCTGTCAGATTTCTTAGCGCTGAAAGTGGAGTATCAAGAACAACAGAGACTACTGAAAATGTATCTAAAAGGGCTGCCAAGACTGGAGGAACAGCAGAGGGTTTGGGAGACTCCATCTGGAGGAGTTCATAACACCTCTTTTCAATATGAGAAACCTGAGAACAGTTCCATTTGAAATATTCTATCATGTGAGGAATAGTATCCCCAAAATAGTTTTTTTCTGAGGGAGAATCTGGACTAATAGAGTCCTCTTCTTCAGACCCATAATACAAAGGAGAAGGGATTTGAGAAGAATATTCCAAAGGCTCTTCTTCAGAATCCAAATTCTCCTCGGAGGACTCCTGCTCTCTGGACCTCTTAAGAGAAGCAGATGACCAGAGAGGAGCAGGTACAGAAACCCCTTGAAGAGGCTTTAAGGCAATTAAGGCATTGAATAACCTCTGCCACTGATCTTTAACAGCAGGAGAAATATGCTTTTTTTTGTTTGTTTTTTCTTTTGAGGGATGTCCACTCAAAACTCCCTAGGAGGTTCAGACCCTTGCTAACACTCAACCAATGTAGTAGGAATCTTTTCCCTAACTAGAATTTGTGGTATCCTACTAGGTTCCTCAGATATAATCACCTGATGTTCCCCCTCATCTTCCAGGGCATGCATTTGTAAAGCCTCAGAGGACATGCAAGATGTCCGATCCCTGCTGGCTTCTGACAGGGTCATGGCAGTGGAATCCAAAACAACACCTGGAAGATAATCTGGGTTTTTCCCAGCTACAAGAGAGATATCTGGGGGATGCCGGAAAGCAGTTGAATAAGACCCGAGTTTTCTGGCCTTTTTTGTGACAAGCAGCTGACCTTTGTGATGGGAGGACTCTGCTATAACACCATGTGCCAACAATTTTAGATGCTGGTGTGGCATCTGGCTATATCTCATTGGACTCCCACAAATTAAATGTGACCTCCCTTACTATCTTGGGTCAGTAACTAGGGAGCTTCAGTCCTCACTACCTATTCCAATATAAGACTGTCACTTAAGTAAAAGTAATATTTCACAATTTTCCCCTAATAGCAAAACAGGAACACACACTATTTGTCTGGGACTGGACTATATACCTCTGTCCACCCCAAATGTATTTTCTTATTATACACTTTAGAGCAACGTGTCCTGGTTTAAAAGCTCTGATACACTTACACTCAAAGTAAATTTAAATTTCAAACACCCAAACACTTCTGGGAAAGTCTGACACATATTTCCAGCTGTGTGCCTTCCCCAAAATACAGTCATGCTCCCACCAATCAGAATGTCTTCATGCCCTTCTAAAGGGGTGTCCAATTATGAAAATTAAATATCAAAATAAATGATAACTAGGACCATAAGCGACCAGGCCTTTGAGATGACCTGAGGAGTATGAAACATGTATAAATGCTCTCTAATCTCAAAAAAAAAAAAAAAAAAAAAAAACACTGATTTCCAACCACAATGTAAAGTAAGGAAAAACACTTAATAGTAAGCAAAATGATTACAATAATATAAATCAATAGCTTTCAATATCCACCAGAACTCTATCACAAGAAATGTAAAATTAAACTGCAGAATAGGAGTCCATTATTTTAGAAAAACTCTATCTTATTAACTATGATTTCCTAATATAACTAAAAAATATCATCCCTGATCTAATCAGACACAACAGCAAGACAAAAGGCAGGCTTACAGTTTTTGGGCGAGTTTTCTTTTTATGAGTGTCCACAGATTGCACAGCACTATAACTGACTGTACTTTATAAAACTACTCAGCACTTGACAAACTGTGGTCTCAAATGTCTAATTTAAAAAAAAAAAGTTTGAAAAAGTTCTTTTCCGATCAATCAGCTGTTTAAATAATCACTTAAAAATCAGGAACATTCTAATGACATTGCTCACTGTTCAGCTGATTCTCCACAGTTTGTACTTGAAAATGTCCCTCTCAAACATGCTCATTTAGAAATGTATCAAAACACTGACATATTCTTTAAACATACTGTTTATACAGGGAAATACTCAACATTACAAAAAAACATATTTGCATTATTACAATTAGACATGCTGGCATACAAGTTACCTCAGAATATACACAAATCTCCTGCCAGACAAGCTAACACAGACAGTGTTTTCATTTTCTTCACAGCTGGTTCTCTAGGTAAATCAACAAGGGGGCAGAGAGAGAGATTACTACATAGGAGGGTCTTATGGACAAATGCTTAGCAGATAGAACCCTACATGTGGTCATGAAAAGCACCCAGATAGAAGATACATTGCCCATGACGGTCTTTATGGGGATTCTGCCTCCCACACTGCCATTTTCCCTTTCTGGATAGCATGTAAACACACCAAAATAAAGACAGGAGATAAGAAACCCCAATGGAGTACTTACCTGATAGACGGCACATTAATCAGCACTGGAGGAGGAGTGTTCAGACTGGCAGCAAAGAAGTTCTGAGGTATGTACATCTGTATGTTACCTTTATGCCTTCACCTTGCATGGAGAGCATACACGTGATGTATGACATCTATAAATTCCAAAGGCTTTGGTATACTGGCTGTACGTTGGCTACCCTTAGCAGAGATACCTTATGTAAAGAATACTACAATAGTAATATGGAAGGACATCATTTACTTCAGAAATGAGAAAACATTCTAATTGCATTAAAACAATGACAGACAGAGAAAACATACATGCATTACAACTGCAAAAGCACAGTCCAAATACTTAATATTTTCAAAATAATCACACTTTTCCACACAAAATTGAAAGATAAGTCAAGAAAACAGTGCAGAAGCACAACATTCCCCAACAAAAGCCAGCAGTCTTAAGATGGAATACCAATATCATCTTATTTATATGTTAAGGTAGACAAAAAAACACATCAAATATTCAATAAAAAAAATGTAGACAGGAAGAGGTCCCCAAGTGAGGTCCTCTCTGTTAGGCAAAAGCTTTTGACCAACTAGTATTTCTCTGGAGTCAGAGAGGTGCTTCTCCTCAATCTAGCAATAAAATTTTTAATCTTTACTTCACTCTGGTTTCTGGTATACTTCAATCCAAAAGGGTGCAGTCTATTAGCTGTCAGAGTGAGTGAGGGGGAGAGGAGTTAGAGCTTTGGCAAGCTGGTCAGGTGCTGTGCCCTTGGCAGGCCACTACCCATAGGTAACTGCAGTAGTGATAATAAAGATCAGCAGCAGTTACAATGACAACATTTATATGAGACCTCATTTGTTTCATACAGTTCTTCAAGTTCCAGTACCTTCCACATATAAGCTGTATAGCTGGAATATGCTCCTTTTGGGAGTACACCACCTCCTTTGAATGAGGAGTTACATAAACTATCTAAATTGAAACAAAATTTGTGATGACTTGTTTTAAATGCATCACCCCCAACATACACTGCAATTAGTTAACAAGACAAGTGATCTCTTATTTGCGATTAAGTCAAAGCTGCAACTGCTTTCATTCATTGTCCCCTCAAAAATTACCACTTTGAGTACATTCACCAATCAAGCAAAATAGAATCTAGCCACATTAAGCATTTCAGCAAATTTCTCACAATTATACACACACAAACATATACATGTGTAATGTCCTGACAAACCAGCTTGATTATTTAACTGTAATGTGTAAAGCTCATAAGCTTTCACCTAAAGACAGTCTTCCCACTCCTCAAAGAAAAAAAATGTTCTGAAATGATAGACCTGTACTGTTTGACACTGAGCATGTGAAAGAAATTATAACTCTCTATATACACGTACACACGCACACACAAGTGTTTTGCTTTCAGGGTGCCCAGCCATCCTTGTGCTATTTATATGTTATATTATCAATGACTCTTTTCTTTCTTTCCACTGGAAACAGCATTTCACTGATCAATGATTTGCTCCCTATAGTCATATTGATTTACCTTTAAAATGGAGAATGAAGGTTCGGTGAAAACATGAATGCCAAATGCCAGTTGGCTGACTCCCACATTACTGACCTCCAAATCGGAGTGTCATGTACAGCAAATGCCACAGTGCATTCACAAATACGTGGTCAATGTAAAGAATAGAGAATACGATAAAGTGCGGATCGGAAATTAATCCTTTTCCTCACTATAAAGCCATCTCAGAGTTGGAATGTAAATTTTGCAGGGGTCATGGTGGGGTGCAGGGGGGCTTGCTCCCCTCCAAATACGTGAGTTGCAGCATTGTGCAGTACTGAACTGTGTGTTTGTAATGCTGAAAATCAGACAGGTGAAGGAGGATGTCCAATAATACCAACTATGCATTCACCAATATGACATTCGACATCCTAAGCTAATTAATATGCAGGACACTGTTCATGTGGGTCAAACAACTGAACGCATTACATTATTAATCTCGACCTATTCATGGTAAACCATCATATCATGCACTTTCCACTTCCCAACCATGCATGTGGCACTTTTTTCAGTACTGTGTAAAACAAGTAAAATAAATCTTCTATCACTGCTCTGGAAGATGCATTATTGCTATAATGTCCACAAACTGATTTATTATTTCTCATATCAGCACTTGAATTTGCGGATTGACTACCATATTGTGCACTCCACCCCAGATGTATCTAGTGTCCTGCACACATTTATGTTTTATTAAATACATAAAGTGAAACTGCCCCTGAAGATGATTTCTGCTCCCTTCAGTGATGCCTCAGTAAATATTGAGGGGTACATATCTGCACTTCTACCATCTATATACAAGCCACTGATATCCCAGCATATCTTATGTAATGGGAATGACTAGCCTTTAACTGATAAATAATCCAGGGGAGGAAATGAATGCCATCTAAATTAAGTTTTCACCTTGGTTCATATTTTCTTTTAAAGTTTTGAGTATATTTTCTAAGTTAAAAAAAAAAAAAGTAATATGAAAGTTACTAAATTATGTGTGCCTAGTGTGTTTCCACCTATACTGAGTGATGAGATAAGGTAAAGTACAGATCAGTGGTTTCTATGTAGTATTCATTTATGTGAGCCAGGAAAGTTCCTTTTCCTACAAAGACTGCACTAAATTAAAATGGTCTTCAAAAAATAACAGCATGCATTTTTAAGCTTTAAGCCAAAACATTCCTGCCATAAAAATAACAGTTGCACTTAATTTCCTTTATACAACTTGTTTTTTGTAAGCCATTCAGTTTTGCAGATATATAATAATGCAATATCTTAATGAAATATTGCAGACAACCTTCATAGACATTTATACCTCAAAACATTTATTCAATTTTTTAGCAAGGGCACCGGAACCATAGGGCAAGGGGTAGAGAGTGCCCCCCCACACACTTTTACAGCTGCAAGACCATTTTGTCTAGCATGCTCCAGCACTAAGAGACATAGGCATTTACCATGCAATTATCGAGAATCCGCGTGGCAGCTACATCAATTAAACAAAACTCCATGGTGGTGTCTTCTTTAAGCAAGACCCATGCATGCAGGCGTCACCGTGGATTTAAACACAGTCTACAGCCCACCACTTGTGATTCAAGCAGTTGAGTCCATAGCTTTCAAGTGTCCAGATTTTCACAGGATATTTGGCTCATACTTCTACTCTGTCCCTCTTAAAATTTGTGGTTTTCTTGCAAATCAGTGAGAACTGAAGTCACTAAATGACAGTACTTTAAGTTTCCGTCTTCCTATCTTTCAGGAAACGCATGGTAACACAAAACACTATTTTAGCAACTTTCTAAGATTATAAAAGGAATGTTTAAAATGTGTCCCTGTTTTAGGGCCTTTGTCCCCCTCCCAAATAAATTTTGGCTTTTTCCGGATTTCTTGTGCTGCGAAGTTGAGTGTCAAGTAGATTTCACAACGAGCTGACAGCTTCAGGGGAAGGTAAGTGCTACTTATGCCAAGTCTGTTTGCATTTAGTAGCACAGCAGGTAGCATACTTGCTTTTGATGCAGAATGCTGTGGGTTCTACTCCCACAGTACGCAGATGGATCAATGATACTGTACTGTGTTGTACTTTACAGGGAGTGGATGCTGCAGTCTTGTGAATGTCCTCCTTTGGAGGAGTTACCTAGTAACTATGAACCTGTTATGAGTTTGCTATCCATTCCCTATTGCAATATTACTAGCTTATTTTTTAATGTAACATAGGTAATTTATTCTTCAAAGACAACAGGCACTATTTGTAAATGAAACAATGAAATATAAAGTTGTTTGCCAGCAGCAACCTCTTTATTAGTTACAGATCCCTTTAATGTGGAATTATTTAGTTGACTTCTGCAGAGATTTTGCATATTTACTGATGTTGGTGGATTGTAATGACAGAAGCCTGAGTGGCCTTTTATGGTTGAAATTTTCTAAAATGGGTAGTTTTGTCATTATTGGTTCATACATTTTGTTTCATTGCTTACTAAAAGACTGTTCAAAACTACAAATTTAACACACATTCTAACAAGTGGTGCTGTATTATACAAGAAATATAATTTAATACAATCAAGAAGGTGAATCAAAGAATGTATACATGTATGCATGGGCCTAATTATGTGTAAGTAGCCTATAGTTTGAAAACAGCCCAGAGGTAAGCTTAGTCCTCCACTGTCCAGATGCAAAATGAATGTGGGTTTTCATGCCCTTTCAATGAATGTGAGTTTGAAGGGCAGAGAAGTTTACTGCTCGTGCCAAGTCTGTTTTCATTGCGAGACTGTATTGTTTGTTTAGCAAATGGCTCAGTGTTTGTGATATTTTATTTCAATAGCTGTAATCATTGTAGAAGTAAATAAGAAAACAGTATGCACGCTGACAGGTTTGAACAGTGTTGATGGTAACTGAAGAGAAATAGCCAAGTAATTAAACACTGGAGTGAATGGGGTGGGGGCTGCTGGTGGAGTAGTAGGGGGTTGCTGCAGGAGGGGCTGATCTTGGGGGGGGGCAATCTATTATCCTACCTAGGGCCCCATTTAACCATGATCCAGGTCTGGTATTTTGCACTGTTTACTATAAATTATCAGAAGTTGGAATGAAACAACAAAATGTCAGTTATAAAAAATAAGCACTTTTGTTCTGTGTTTGACATTAAAGGAAAGAAAGCGCTTATTTTTACAACTGACACTTTGTTTCATTTGAACTTCTGATAGTTTATGGTTTTCACTGTTATTTAATAATTAACAACACTCATATTGCTGAACATGTCAGTGCAGTTCTATGGATTGTGGACCTCAACTGAAGTGGCAGCAGCCCACCCAGGTACATTCTGGGCAGTCATTTATGAAGTAACAACAGTAAAAATAATGACAATAATGATGATGATAAAATAAGAATTAATGCAGGTAAGAAACTGGACTAATGTTGTTGCTAATGTGTTTTCAGAAGTTAATACAGTTTCTTCCTTGCCTTAACTCATTTTTTTTCATTAATGCAAGTTGGCCCCGGTTTTGTTAGATGCCAAAAAGATTAATTTAAAAGAACAATAAAAAATAGTGCGATTTTAATTCTGCTTATAAAAAAAGTTATTAAAGATTCTTGCCTGACTAAGCCTTCAGTTAGGTTATTTATTATTATTTTTCAAGTTGCACAGATTTTGTTGTACTTTTTTATTTATTTGAACAAATAAAAAAAGGCAACAAGTCGAGCTTGAAAGTGGTAAACAGCTTTTGCTCACAGTTCTTATTTAAACTTCAAAACCTTCATAGCTCAAGGGATAAAGCCAAAAACTTAATGGTCAGGATACAGATCAAAGGTCCAGAACCAGGACAGCTTTTCAATATAGCATTGTTCTTATATGCTTTGTTGCTAGAATAACATGTTTTGCATTAGCCTGCATTTTCTGAATGATATGAAGTCTAGATGTCTGAAACTCAAGCATATATCATTAAAGTTTTTCACACCTCATAGATTTGCCAGAAAATCACATATGAGGAACAAACCACAAATATGACACAAATCAGGGACAGTCAAACATATGCACTGATTTCTCAACTGCTTAGGCCAAGAAATGGGGAAGTGTGAAATGTTCAAAATCATGGGCACATTTTAAGCTTTACTCTCATCACCAAAGCAATTGATGTAGGTAACACAGTTCACACCACATTACCTTGACCTGGCCAAGCCTTTGGACACAATCTTCCACTCGGGTATAGTACAAAAGATGAATAATCTAGGAGCAAACACCTACATCACTAGATGGATTGCCAACTTGCTCAAAGGATGCAGGAGATCAAAATAGGGGAAGTTACCTCTAGGAGGAGACCAGTCACCAATGGAGTTCCCCAGGGTTTGGTGCTGAGACTTCTTCTGTTTAGCATTTATATATCAAAAGTAAAAGGAAACACTACAGGGCTTTGACTGACTAAGTATGACATGACTGCAAGCTAGAAGCAGTTATTGAATCCCCAAATGACTTAACCATCATGGAGGAAGGTCTATCCCAAACAATAACTGGTGCCAGAATCATTAATTGAAACTAAACATCCTTTGGGAAGTCATCTACTCCAGGGAACTGCCAAATTGCCAATACCCCCTGAGAACTGACCCAGTTGTTTGGCATTTGAGAACGTGTGTGCACAGTGAACTAACTTCTGACCAACATGTGCAGAGTCAAATTCTTTCTATATTGCACAGCGTATAAACAAATTGATTGTGACTAGATCTAGAGATGTTATTGTCCCCCTTTACAATGTCCTCTTAGGTCAATCATTTTGTATAATACCCACTTTGGCATGTATCTGTCCAGACCCATGCAACAATTGGAATACCCACAGAGATAACTTATTAAAAGGATAAAAGTCCTAAACAATAGGTCTTGCATGGACCACCTTACATATTTAACACTATACTCACTATCCTACAGAATACTTAGAGGTGACCCAAGTCTGACACACAAGGCATCCTCCTAACTAATACTCTTGGACCTACTGAACATCAGCAAGTCAAACGGCATCAGAAATACTCAGACCTGTATCTAAACTTAATGTTGTGGAGAGATGGATATATATCACAGAGGCTACCACTGTTCCAGAACAGAGTATCCAGTCAAGAAAAACAAAACTCATCATTGTCCATATTCAAATGCAACTTGGATCTAAGGATGGGTAATAGAAAATATACTCCAGGATTGCCCCTCATGCCACTAAAGGATAAAGGCAGTTCCTAAATGCTGCATCCCTTACATGGGTCCCCTAAATAATTTATGGTATGATAACAGTTATTCTCAGTAGGGCTAATGTACAATTATCAGCCATGGGATAGGTAAGACCAATCAGGAAATGTTAATTCAAGCACCAAAAGGGAAATTGGCTAAGCTTAAAACGTACTCCAGGTGAACCTATGTTGTGGTAGTAAATAGCTTTAAAAATTGCCCTTTTTAGATCACTAAGTGCCACTGTCACCCTCCCACCCCCCCAATCTTCAACTGTTTCCAGTGCCTCTTACATTTTAGCACAGGACTTGGTTGGCATAATAGTTAGGGCACTTACCTTATGGACACAGGGTATAGAGTTTGATTCTCGTATGGGGCAACTGGGTAAGCTTA